>NC_090242.1:30507281-30759781 GCF_024489055.1 Chanodichthys erythropterus | reverse complement strand
ACAATGTAACTGTTGTTTACGGTGGTCTAGAGAGCTCAATGCGCTGCAAATGAAGAAAACACATGCGAATTGAAAAAACAGCAGCAAATAAAGAAAACATCTTCATCAGTTTGACAACACATGTGCTGCAAAAGTCCACAACTCAAATAGACAAACTGCTGTCAAACTGATGAAGATGTTTTCTTTATTTGCTGCTGTTTTTTCTATTTGCATGTGTTTTCTTCATTTGCAATGCATTGAGCTCTCTCGGCCACCGTAGTTGTTAGCGTATTTTTAATAAAATAAATGCAGCCTTGGTGAGCATTATCTATTTTTTTTAAAAACATCTTTCCAGCTTTTGAAGAGCACTGTGTATAAAACATTTAAACATGGGCACTGAAGATTTTTTTTTAATTATTTTTATTTTTATTCTTTTATGATGCTTTTTTTTTTTTTTTGCATTTTGATATGGACACCCACTGGTCACTGTCTGGTTTCAATGTATAGAAAAGAGCAGCATGACCATTTTCAGAATATCTCCTTTGTGTTCCATAGATGAATGAAAGTCATGTAGGTTTGGAACAACATAAGGGTGATGACAAAATATTATGTGAATTATTCTTTCAACATGCTTGTTATTTTTCTAAAATAACTGATCTATTGTGTGCGGCATTGAAGGCATGGAAGTGGCGGCTTACATGATAGATATGGCCAGTAGTATCACAATCATTGGAAGCAGTGAACTCCCTTATCAGAGGACTTTGGGCCGTGAAATAGGAAAGGTCACCATGATGGTATGTGATAAGGGCCAATACACCCATCTAAGTCATACAAATATGTGTTTTATCTGATTTATGATGATCCTCTTATTCTGTTTTGCTTGTTCTTTAAGATGCTGGAAGAGAGAGGGGTGATGTTTTACATGAATGATGCTGTCGCAGAGGTTCAAGGTGAAAATAACAGGGTACGGTGTCATTTGTCTCAAAACATTTTTTTTTCAAAAAAACACGCACAATGTAATTCCATTCCATTTGAAGTTAACCAACTGAAATTATGATTATCACGAACAAATATAGCTGCAATCATTATTTTAAACTTATTGGGGTTCAAGCACTTTAAGGCCTTTAAGCACTTGCGCAAAATGTTTTTAAGTTTTATTTAGCAAGCATGTAGCCACTTAAATTAAAAAGGAAAAGACCATTCACAGTCAATACAGGCACTTTACCATAGGAAATATATGGTTTTTAAAACTATTTAACAGACCTCTAGGACCATGAGTCGAACTTGCCCATAGAGTTTCGTTTCGATGTTCGAAACTCTGAGTTTCGCCTCCGTTAACCTCGTCTAATAGGTGCTCAAAAATCATTGGCTGATAGCGGCCATGTTTTTTGAGATACGCCAGTGTCCTTAAGGACAATCATGGCTCCTTGGACCAAGACACTACATGCCAATTTTCAAGTCAATTGGACTAACAGTTGCATAGTTATAGCTGTTTTCATGTTGTTTTTTGTGTGTTGTAGTGCCACCTAGTGGCCAATTGGCGCTATTTTTTTTTTACTGTGACCAAAGATTGAGCACATAGACAGGTGTTCCGAGTTTGGTGAAAATATTTCATTCTTTTCAGGAGTTTTAGCCATTTAAGTAAAAGTGGCCCAGCCCACTTCCTTAAGCCGAGTTCAGACTGCACGATTTTAGCCCCGATTTTGGCTCGCCGACAGGTTTTGAGAAATCGAAATCACAGGCAAATCGGTGCTCGTTCACGCGAGTGACAATCACGCAGTGTGAATGAGCAAAGACGCGATCTGAGAGAATCGCCGAAGAGTCGCCGACACCCGTGAGATATTTGGCATGCTAAATATCTGAACCTGTCTGCGATTCAAAATCATGCTGTGTGAAAAGTGTTCTGACTGAAAACTACATCGCCGATGACCGACAGCCAACGAGAGAGCAAGATACAGAGCAGCGGGGAGTCCGGGGAGGAGTTATAGACCACAATATCAGCAAGCATGGCTTCGTTTCAGATAAACATTACAATTCTATCAAACAGAAACAAAACACAAACATTTGCTTGACCATCCGCAACAGCAGCACATTGAAAAGTTATTTATGTACCTCCAACTCTCGTTGCAGAACACACAATCCACTGTCTCCCCAACCACTTCCTCCTCCATATTCCTCTTTTCTTTTTCTTATATTCGCAGCAAATCAGTGCACAGGCAATTTGTATTGCAAGCTTCTTGTGGGCTACTGTTTTTAATAATAATAATAATAACTCCAGTGATATCGCATTGTTTCCTTGTCACGTCTCGCGTGTGTTTGGTTGTGAAACGTAGTTTGCGTGCCAGACAGAGTTGTCGGCGATTCTTCCTATTGTAAAGTCATGCAGTGTGAAACATTCTGTCGCCGATCCATCGTGCAGTTTGAACACAGCAGCGACTGAATGCTGGCCAAGATAGTCATGCAGTGTGAAAAGAACAGTGACCCGACTACTTTGAAAATCGTGCAGTCTGAACTCGGCTTTAGCGACTGTGAATAAAAAAATTGTGAATAAAACTTTTGATATTCAGACTCCAGTGAATCTTTCTGCACTGGTTTGGTTCCGATCGGTGGAGAAACCTAGGAATAGTTCGCAAAAGTTTTTTCAAAAAATCCAAAATACCCGAAAATTGGGGGATGATGTGATCCATGTGCATTGTGTCCGCCTTGAGCCAAGGATTCCAACGACATAAAACACTAGAGCCTAGGCCTAACAGTTCAGGAGTTATGAGCCATTTTGTACTTTTGACCGCTATAGCGGCCACATCAGGCCGATCGCGGTGAGCCTTGGTGACGTTGTAGGCGGTGTGAGTGCTACCAGCCCTCGAAGTTTTAAGTCTCTACGACTTACAGTTTGGTCTGCCCGATCACTTTTATGGGAGACTTTTGATCCTTGGAAAATGTAACAATTACAATAAGGTTTCAGCACTACGTGCTTGAACCCCTATTTAACTGGACTGTGGCCACTTTTGATTTACTTTATTTTAAGGAGTCCTTGTTACAGTGTAATTCTACAAATAAGTACTGAGTAATATAAATTAACAACATGTACTTATGGTTTGCTGTTTGCTTGTAATCAAGCATAATTTACTGTTATTACTTTAGTAAGTACATGCAACAGGGACAGCTTTTTCATCCAGTTCATTATGACATTATGAATGTTTTTTCACAGGTTAAGGCAGTGAAACTGAAGAGTGGTATCACAATAGAAGCTGATCTGTTAATTGTTGGAATTGGTATGTACAGTCGAACTGAGAACAAAGTGCTATTTCAGTTTAAATAATTGAAAAAACTATTTTGTGCTCTCGTCTCCCTAATTATTTCCATACAAGGTGTCAATCCCAATTCAGAGTTTTTGAAAGGGAGTCCAATAAGGATGGACTCAAAAAACTATGTCATTGTGGATGAGGTAAGCGTTTATGACCAATTTACTTGAGTTTAAACAATCACCTGACACTTCCAAACTCTTCAGTCGTGTTCCTGTCTGTCTAGTACATGAGGACCAACATAACAGACATCTACTGTGCAGGAGATCTGTCCTACTTTCCTCTCAAAATGGCAAAAGGCCAGAGAGTGACCATCGGCCACTGGCAGATAGCGCAGGCTCATGGTAATCAAACATTTTAGATGTGTATATCTGGTCATTTTGTCAACTTTTAGAAGTACATCAACAGACATGAACTAAATGACTTTAATAGTGATGCACAGGCCAAAACGTTATGCACCACAAAACTATTTAGGCTGAAACTGAAAAATTGTGCTTTTGGCAGAATATTTTGGTTCATTGATAGAAATTCATTGACCAAAACCGTTCAATGACACATTTTTACTGGATAAGCTATAAGAGGTAAAGAACTGGTCTATCACCTGTGAATGAAAACTTAGTTTCAGTAAAAAAACATTTTGGTGCATCACTAGTCTTTAATTACAAGCATGAAAATAAATGTTGTTTTAATAACATTTGATAACATCTGCCTTATTAGGAAAGATCGCAGCCTTCAGCATGTTGCGCAAGGAGGTGGAGCTAAACACAGTGCCATTCTATTGGACCGTCCTGCTGGGGAGAACCATTCGTTACGCGGGTACAGCCTTGTACTTACATGCCCAACATGCTTTAAGGATTGTAAAATAAAAAAATACGAGTGTATTTGTACATAATTATGTCCTTATTCTTCATTATGCACAGGATATGGGGAGGGATACACCGAGATTGTGCTGAAAGGGAAATTTGAGAACATGAAGTTTTTGGCTCTTTACCTCAAGTAAGAAGCTGTAGGTTTGTGACTTCCTTAGATGTTTTCTCTTTAAAGTGTGAAATATTGGCTCTGTCCTTTTAACTACAGGGATGATGAGGTGGTAGCTGCAGCAGGATTGAATGTTGAACCGGCTGTCTCTGTGGTGGCAGAAAGGTTGGCAGAAGGGAGAGTGATTACAAAGGCAGAAGCAGAGTGAGTGAGAACTCAAATTCAGTTATATCTGAAAATACAAATATCCTTCAGTTAGCCTCTGCTGTTTTTTTAACTCATTGTACAAAAAAGAATTTTTCTCCACTTATGGCTTTTCAAAAATCATGCAGCAAACATTGTAAAAGGGTTAGTTCACCCAAAAATGAAAATTCTGTCATTAATTACTCACCCTCATGCCGTTCCACACCCGTAAGACCTTGGTTAATCTTCGGAGCACAAATCAAGATATTTTAGTTGAAATCCAATGGCTCCGTGAGGCCTGCATAGCCAGCAATGACATTTCCTCTCTCAAGATCCATAAAGGTACTAAAAACATATTTAAATCAGTTCATGTGAGTACAGTGGTTCAATATTAATATTATAAATCGACAAGAATATTTTTGAAGCGCCAAAAAAACTAAATAACGACTTATTTAGTGATGGCTGATTTCAAAACACTGCTTCAGGAAGCATCAGAGCACAAATGAATCAGTGTGTCGAATCATGATTTGGATCGCGTGTCAAACTGCCAACGGCTGAAATCACGTGACTTTGGCGCTCCGAACAGCAGATTCGATACACTGATTCATTTGAGCTCCGAAGTTTCCTGAAGCATTGTTTTGAAATCCAGTATTATTCCAGTAATGTTAATAGAACCTTTGTCCAAAGTTATCTGGTCTTTAATAATGTTCTCAAAACGTTAACACAAAAACATAATTTATTGTAGTTCGTGGAATGTTTTTTTAGTTTGATGTTTGATTTTAGTTTGATGTTTGTCTAACTTTTTAAAAAAAAAGAATGGGAATAACTTGTTTAGAGAACACTCAAAAGTAACATCCCCATAATGTTTGCAAAATGAGAAAATGCAGTTTCCTTAAAGTTTGTATAACCAAGAAAAAATGTTATTAAAACATGATAAAAACTGGACGTTCTGAACGTTGAGAGATAACGTTTTCATAACTTAATGGGAACATTAGCAAAACATTTTTGTTAGCACATTCAAAGAACATACTTTTTTAACAGTTGCAAAGTAATTACTTATTCAAAAGAAGTTGCTTCTCAGAGAGTATGCGATTTTGGACGCAGACAGTGAGAAGGAAAAAGCTTGTCATGTGATCTCAAATGGCTGCCACCATGAAGGAGGTATCCTAAAAGTGTATTTGAAATACTACTGAATCCCCCTTTAATGTTTTTTTACTGAGGTTTTCTTTCTATTACAGGTCAGATGACCTTAGCTGGCTGAAGCTGGAGCCCATGTGACCACTGACAGCAGTTTGAACTCCGAATGATCAGAATTCAGCCATTCTGTCCACAGTCCATCCCATCCAATCATGCCTTTACTCAGAAGATGTTTTTGTAACATTTATAAAGGCCAGCACATTACAGTATGTCTCTTAAAAAGCTTTCTACACAGCTCACAGAGTTTGCCATTTTAACACGAAAATTCAGAGATGAGACCCACTACCCATGTGCGAATAAGAGAAGAAAAGAATCTTTTATTCTGTTCTTGCTGCAGTTCTCTGAGCTTCCAAAGAAAATTTGAGAGTTTGCCCATTAGCTCAGGTTCAGATGCATTATTTTTTTCAATACTGAATATGAATACACTGCTTCAATCATATATTTATCCTAATCATAATTATTTATTAAGATAACTTTTGGGAATGAGCTTATGAAAGATGTTTTTTGTAAATAGTATCAGGTTTGTATAGTATTTACTCAATGTTTAAAAGGAAAAGTAGAATAATTAAACAATTATTAAGTACAGTCACTCTGGCATACTGAATGCTTGATGGATCTAGGTGGCGTAGTTGGTCTTCAAGCTGTGAAATGGAGCAGGGGTAGTGGAAAAATAGACAATCACTCAGTGCACATCCAATCATAGTGCTTAGGAGGATTAGATGAACACAGAGCCATGGATGCTGAATGTGATGGTGGTCACAAAAGGGGGAGCATATATAATAGAACTGGACAAACATGTTACAAAAGGGCATATTACAAAAGAAATGCTGAGTTGCTCTCTTAAATCGCCTCTTATTCTCTCTCTTCTGCCATGCAACCCAGTTTTCTTTCCCAAATCGTCATAATTCACTTCTGTTCTTATCAGCAAGATTTTGTGCAGAGATATATGGGTCATATACGACAGTCCAAATCTGGAGGTGATATGTGGGCCATGAAATAGGGCTGAGACCTAAAGAAGCTAAAATCCCTTTATAAAGTACACTAGATGGTGAAAATTTAACAATAACGTTTTCCATAAACAATTAATTAGATGGACTGCCTGTAGTTTTTATATAAACACACACACACACACACTGGCTTCCATGTTTTATGGGGACCTCCCATAGATGTAATGATTTTATACTGTACAAATGTATATTCTATCCCCCTACACTAACCTTACCCCTAAACCTACCCATCACAGAAAACTTTCTGCATTTTTAGATTTTCAAAATCATATTCATAAGCTGTGTTCCCTCATGGGGACCAAAAAAATGTCCCCATAAGGTCAAAATTTACTGGTATCATTATCCTTATTTGGTCCCTATAACATAGGGGATACCAGGTACACACACACACATTTTTATTGCTATTACTGAGGGGGAGCAGTGATCCACAAAATGTACAATATAGAAAGGTGAGAGCTTTGCTATACTTGACATTTTGTCATTCTGTACAGACTGATATTGCTGATAAGTACAATATCGCTTTTATTGTTATGACTTCCATGTTGGTCCAGTTTTTCTATCAGGAAGCATGTTGCAGTACTAATGCATTATTAATGACATACAAATAAAGGAGCCCTTTAAGAGGTCCAGTTTCCTTAGCCACTACAAGATGTGAACACAGGATGGCAACCATATTTTACAGTTTTAGTTTATAATGTTATCATCACCGTTTTAAATACAGCATAGTGAGGAATGAATTGTTTGAATGTACAAATGAGTCATCATTATAATAGTCAGAAGACAGTCACACACAAGGTTATTTATATCAGAAGAAACATTACAATGTGCTGCAAAACAAGTGCATCATTTGCACTGGTTGGGCAGTTTTAGTCACTGTTACTCATTCATGGTCTTGTTTTTTTACAAAAAAATACAGCACATTTGTCATGCTCATAAACATCTGTAACCCTTAAAAAGCAATAAATGATTATCTTTTTCTGGTTTGGACTTTGTTACTTTCATTAATGATAGTGATTTGTTTGATACAAGAATGTGAGAATATATTAAAGATAAGATGCTTTAATGTTTTTGAAGTCTCTTATGCTCACCAAAAATAACTCTTTTCTATTTTAATATATTGTAAAATGATTCAGTAGAGGCCTGACTGCATGAACTGAACAGCTTACAGGATGCAGAAAAGTGAACTGAAATGGTAACAAAACCAGGGATCAATGTATAGGCACAATATAATGCATTATATAACAGTAGGCCTGAGAGTATCCATAGAAATTATTGCATTCAGGCCTAAAGAACATTCTCAATACAGTTATGTTACTAATAACACCAAAAACACCCACAAAACCTGTTAATACCTCAAAGACTCTGCACATGATAGTAGACTGATATAAAGACAAAGTTCTTCATGCTAAAACTCCAGGCTTGCTTTGTGCATTTAGTTTTGAGGTGTTAGAGTCTATGCACATTCCGGTGTGATTTTTCTGTAGAAAAGCCTGTCTTGATGCCATGTAACGTTTACGGCGATTGGCTCTGTAGACCTCCAACCGCTGGGCCTCTGCAATGGGGTCTTCCAGAGCTCCTTCCCACCTCAAGCTGTCCTGTTCAAGGTGGGTCAAATCAGATTTGTCCTCCTCAGTTGGAACCGAAGCCACTTCTGATACAACCTTGGGATTTTTGGATTTGCTGCTCTTTCGTTCTTTGGCTTTGGCATGATCTTTGCCCTGAGCATCACTTATCTCTCCATTGGTCCACTGCTCTGTCTGGACTTTCTCTAGAAGGACGTCAGATGGGTTGATGGATATAAATATTATTATTTTGTTGATATATCACTGAAAAATTACTATTCCTAGTCATCTATGTCTTGTTTACCAATAA
The DNA here is from genome assembly GCF_024489055.1 of Chanodichthys erythropterus. NCBI lineage: Eukaryota > Metazoa > Chordata > Actinopteri > Cypriniformes > Xenocyprididae > Chanodichthys > Chanodichthys erythropterus. The sequence goes on along the minus strand of NC_090242.1, from coordinate 30,751,263 downwards.
AACATCTAAACACTCTTTAAACCTAAAATGGGCGATGTATCCTGGGGGTTACAAACATTTGAGAGGCTGTGGGGAGATTCGGAAAGTGTAGGTCTCATTTCTTGGTTTCATGTTGAAAAGGTGTTTGTTGTGAATATTTGGATCTGGTGACTTTGTTCATACATTCTTCTTTGTGTAGCTCAGAGCAGCATTTAAAAACAACATGACCACCTGTAGTTTCAAATCTATTCACCTTCAGATAAAAGTTGATATATTTCACATATTTACAATATTTGGAGGGGACTTACATGTTTTAAAAGTTGTTAAGTGTTAGCTTATTACGTTTATGTTTAAATTTTATTAATTTAATTTTTAGGTTTTTCATAATCTGTCTATAAATGTTTGTATCCCCCAGGATACGTCACCACTTTAGGGGTATAAATTCATTGAAAAAAGAATATTAGTTTGGCAATGTGTGTTACAACATTGTAGCAAAATTTTTAAAACATTTATTCTTTCATAACTTAAACTGAACATTCTATGTAAAATTCTGTTTAACAAACCTATAAATTATCAATATGATCAAAAAACTTTTCTGAAAAACTTATTGGTAACCCTCATTCCTTGAAGGAGGGAACGGAGATGTTATGTCAGAACTGAACTGGCGAATTGGAATCTTGCCTGAGAACCCAATTATCTTCAAGTGTAACTAAAACGAGCCAAATTGTGGAACTCGTGTATCAAATAAATTCAATGTACACAGACTGAAGTACTTTAAGTCTTTGGTTCTTTTAATTGTGATGATTTTGGATCACATTTAAAAACAACTAGTAAATAAATTTTCTCAACAAATTAGAATACTTCATAACATCAAAAAAAAAAAGGATATTTTAAACAGAAATGTCAGGCTTCTGAAAAGTATGTTCATTTCTATGCACTCAATACTTGGTTGGGCCTCCTTTTACATGAATTACTGCATTAATGCAGCGTGTCATGGAGGCAAACAGCCTGTGGCACTGCTCAGGTGCAATGGAAGCCCAGGTTACTTTGATAGCGGCCTTCAGGTCATCTGCATTGTTGGGTCTGGTGTCTCTCATCCTTCTCTTGACAAAACCCCATAGATTCTCTATGGGATTCAGATCAGGCGAGTTTGCTGGCCAATCAAGCACAGTAACACTATAGTAATTGAACCAGCTTTTGGTACCTTTGGCAGTGTGGGCAGGTGCCAAATCCTGCTGGAAAATGAAATCAGCATCTCCATAAACCTTGTAAGCAGAAGGAAGCATGAAGTGCTCTAAAAGCACTTGATTTCCAAATGAAATGCAAAATTTACTTTCATCTGAAAAGAGGACTTTGGACCACTGAGCAACAGTCCAGTTCTTTTTCTCCTTAGCCCAGGTAAGACGCTTCTGATGTTGTCTTTGGTTCAGAAGTGGCTTGGTACGTGGAATGTGACAGTTGTAGCCCATTTCCTGAAGACTTTTTCCTTCCAGTCAACTTTCCATGAATATGCTTTGGCACAGCACTCTGCGAACAGCCAGCTCTTTCAATGACCCTCTGTGGCTTACCCTCATTGTAGAGGGTTCTTGATTATCATCTTCTGGACAATTGTCAAGTCAGCAGACTTCCCCATGACTGCTGTTGGGATTACTGACCTAAACCCAGTATTTATACCCTGAGAATGGTATTTAATAGAACTTGAAATTAAATATTCTAATAGTTTGAGATACTGATTTTTTTATTTTGATGAGCAGCAAGCTGTAATCATCAAAATGAAAACAAAAAAGTCTGGAAATATTTTACTTTATGTCTAATAAATCTAAAATATATTTAAGTTTTACTTTTTGAATTAAATTATAGAAAAAAAAACTTTTTAATGATATTCTAATTTATTGAGATGCACCTGTATATTTAACATCAGGTGGCCATGATTACCTTAACAGCTGTCAATGGATGTTTTGCAGTGCAAAATCTGCATATACGCATGTAGACTGGAAAATAAAAGTAATTTGCATTCGTTGTTTTATCTACAGTCATTAGTCATAATACAACATAAAAGCTATCTTTTAGTGAGCAAACGTGTTACCCTCGACTTCTGATGGCTTGGAATTCCAGGGGGAATCCAGATATCAGATATGTATCTGATTTAAAACCACATTTGGAAGTGGCTCAGACTTGATGTGAAAAAATCGGATCTTGTGTGGATTTTTACACGTGTGCAAAAAATTCCGATCTGTGTCAGATGTGAGCAAAAAATCTATTTTTTGTGTCAGTGTAAATGCAGCCTTTGTTCTCAGCTCATTAACAGCTTTTCTCCTTCACTTGCAACAGCTATGCTTCCACCGCCAAGAAACTTGGTAATTGTAGTCCCAGACCAGGTGGCCATCTTGGTATGTAGTCCCCATGCTGCCACCATCTAGATGGCACATACCTTCCCTCTATGACACACCCTTTCACAATGCCACAAACCCCCCTTCTCTGCTCTGTGGCTCGTGGTTGTGGGGAGAAGGTGTAGAGGGCATCTCATCATGAGAGGGCATCAGCGTTGCCATGGCAAGGTCCGGGTCTGTGAACAACAGAGAAATTAAATGCTTGGAGGTTCAGGAACCACCGTGTTACCCTCCTGTTGCTCTCTTTATTTCTTGCCATCCACTGTAAAGGGGCATGATCTGTTACTAGGACAAAATTCCTTCCTAGAAGGTAGTTACGAAGGGTCTCCAATGCCCATCATCAGTGACCCCCATTTTTGGTCACTAGCTCTGACTTTTTTGCTATCTTGGTTCATTCTTAATTGAAATTCCTTTGATTTCAATTAATTTGCATGTCTTTGTTCTTCGACTAGTGTAGCATTACTTTGTTGTTGGTTTTTGTCTCTAGAATTGCTTTCAATAACTCCTCCATTGTAACGTTTTGGTCTTTTGTACTTAACTTGGCAAACTTCACTGCCAGGTCTTCCCAATCTCCATTGGACATCAGCACTCACACCACTGGAACTGCATTCTCCACTATATGTGGCATCGTGAGAGGTAGGGTATCACTAAGGTGTGGATTGCTTCACAAATCAAATCCAAGCTCATTAACAGCTTTTCCCCTTCACTTGCAACACCTTTATTTCCACCGCCAAGGAGCCTGCTAATTGTAGTCCCGGACCAGGTGGCCATCTTGGTTTGTAGTCCCTATGCTGCAACCATTTAGATGGCACATACCTTCCCTCTATGACACACCCTCTCATGATGCCACAGTTGCACATTCAGCTTTTCGCTGAGGAGCCGAGCCGGTGACCCAGCCGCTCAGCAGTGGTACAGCAACTGTGGCAACGAGACATAACGTCTTCATTCCCTCCTTCAGAGAACGAGGGTTACATATGTAACCGAGACGTTCCCTTTCAGTCAGTCACATTTGACGTTATGTACACAGGGGAAGGTCACAGCATAACTGACAGACTGTATCTGTAATCTGCAGTGGGCAAAGGCTCTCTTGTGAAGCGGCAGTAGCAGCAGGAAATGCAGGGAAAGCAGGAAGTGACCACCACTGACGCGCCGTCACACCAACACTGAAGAGCTTCAAGAGCTTCACAAACATAGTCACACAGAGATGACTGCTTTAAAGCGCAAACACTCGGCTCCAAAGCAAAAAACTGAATGCTCTTCCTTATATACTTGCTGTGCAGGGTGGGGTGCGCGATGCAAATCTCACACGCCAATGTCCATTGGCTCGTTTTAGTTACACTTGAAGGCTAGATCCCAGTCAGTTCAGTTCTGGCGTAATGTTGAACCTGTTGAAAAGTGAACCTGTTGTACACAATCTACTTTATGCCTTCTGTCATCTGATTGATAGTTCATACTTTTTTTAATCAAGTTAAGTCTTTATTGCTCAGAAATCTTTAATGATTTTTATGAAGTAAATGTAAGATAAACATTTACTGGACTGAAGTAACTTGGGTTTACTTGATAATTCATACATCATTTTTTAATGCTAAAAATTAAAAATTCTTTTTACATTTATTCATGTTAAAGGGGTGGTTCTGTGGCTTTTTTCTAGGCTTTATTGTGTTTTGGGGGCACAGTTTAACATGTCTTAATGCTTAGTTTTTTTTAAAACACTGTATTTTTCATATATTTTACATTTATTCTACACCTCTGTTTCCACTCTCATATGAACGGCTCGTTTGACTTCTTGCTTCTATTAAGCCACTCCCTCCGAAATACGCAGTGTGCTCAGATTGGTTGGCAGGTTGGTAGCTGGCCCAGTGTATCATCATTTGCTGAAGCGTCTGGAAACGCCACGCCCCTTACCATTCGTAGTTACGCGCTAAGCTGGAAATGTAAATAATGGCGTCTGTATTGCTGTATCAAATTGAGCCGAATCAGACCCAGATGAAAGCAGAACCTCTACAATCGCGACTTTTAAAGGACGTTTATGAATGGTATTTCATTTAGTATTTGTGTCAAAGTGTTTAGATATGCTGTCACTGCTGTTTGTTAGCTTTCAATATACAGTTTTATCCTGATTAAAGCTTAGTAAAGTAGTCGCATTTTTGTAAAGGTAGCGTTTAATTTATAGCATGAACAACTTTGTCTATAAACATAGACGTTTGTTGGTGTTTGTTGCACTAGAACTTAGCTAACTGGCTAGCAAAAACGAGTTGCTCTTATGTCCTTGATGCATTAAAAATAGCAACAGAACTATAACATTACGTTTAAAAGAGATGTACAAACAATAAAACATACTTTTACAGTTTGAGGCCAATAAACAGCAGATTCTGCTTTTAAAGTGGGAACTGCTTCATCTTTCAGTAATAGCTTTTGTGCAAATCCAGCACAAAAGCTATTACAAAAGCTATTACAACAATCTACTCGTGTAGATTCTGGAATGTGAGCGCCGCATCCAGTGTAGAAAATATCACAGATAATAATGGGTTCTATATCTTTTGACGCGTCGCGTCGCGCCGCTCGCGTCCGGTGTAAACAACTCTTCCGCTTCCATTATACTGCGCCACATGGCCTCGCCCACTTTGTTGCGTGTTCCCGGGGGCGTGTTTATGTTAATAGCAAGGGTTTATGATGTCACCAACCCGGGAAGAAGCTCGTTGTAGTCTAAACCGGCCGTTTTTGTAGGCAATAAACTGCCATAACTTTAAAAGACAATATCTCCGTTTGCATTAAACGTTCAGCGCTGTAACTTTGCAGATACTGTTTATGCTCAAGCAGCAACATTACACACTAACTAAAGTTAAAAAAGTGAAATCGCATTGAACCACCCCTTTAATGTCAAATATGACACAACAGGCTTTTGGGAAACATTTATTTGTCCATCTCTCAATTATCATTGATTTGTATACATGCTTATATGAGCCATAAAAACCTGATGTATGGTGTTTGTGAGTGTGTGTGAAATATGATACATCAGGCTTTTATGGCTCATAGATGCAAGTCATTGCAAATCAATGATAATTGAAAGATGAAAAAAATGTAAAAAATAAAGTTTTTAAAAAATGTGTATAAATAATCCAGTAAACCCAAGTTGGTTCAGTTCAGTAAATGTTTATCTTACATTGACTTTATAAAAATCATTACAGATTTCTGAGCAAAAAAGACTTCACTTGATTAAAAAAGTATTTACTATCAATCAGATGACAGAAGTCATGAAATAGATTGTCTACAACAGGTTTTTCAGCAAAGTTTTGGTCATATTGATGATTTATAGGCCCTAGAAATGTGCGCATTAAATATGAAACAGTAGGCTAATATTTTCATAAATAGGCATTATACTTAATGTTTAACAGAATTTTACAAAGAATGTTTAGTCTTGAGAGAATTTTAAAAATTTGTCCAAAATGTTGCAATACGCATTGCCAAACAAACATTCTTTCAATGAATTTATACCCCCAAAAGTGGCGAGGTATCCTGGGGGATACAAACATTAAAATAAAAAATAAAAGTTGTGATTTTTTTTTTTAAATCATGAAATTGTATTATTTGTGTCCTAAGATGGAAAATAGCAATAAATTAATTTCTCTTTATGGTCTTGCCATTTCTAGGGTTAAGCAAAGATACATTTATTTAAACTAAATGCATTTTAGATAATGCATCTTAAATATCAATGTATTTTGCTTTGTTCTATTGGCAGATTTTTTCCCACATTTTATAAGCATAAACCTTATTATTTAGAGGGATAGCTGACCTAAAACGTGCACATTCTGTCAGCATTTCCTCACATTCATGTCATGCCAAACATGTATGACTTTCTTTCTTCTGCAGATATCGAAAGAAGATATTTTGAAGAACATGTTTTAGTTATCATTGACATCCATTGAAAGAAAAACAATGAGACATTTTTCAGAATATCCTTTTATGTTCCACAGAAGAAAGTAAGTCCCGCAGGTTTGGAAGGACATGAGGGTGAGTAAATGATGAGAGAATTTTAGAAGAACTATGCTTTTAAGACTATATCTATCAGCTATCAGCTATTTACTTTGTTTATTTATTTCACCAATGACCATGTAATGCGTTAACAAGTTTTTTTTTTTTTTTTTTTTTTTTTTTAAATAAACCCACCTGAATCCTTAGATTGGTTAATGCAATTTCTCGATTTCTTTTTCTCTTTTGTTGTGTCTTTCCTTTTCTTTTTGCTCTCTTTCATTGTGGCAGTCAACGGCGGGACGTGAAATCCTTTTTTAACTGAAATCTCCTCCTGCGTGTTTGTTGTTTGAGAAGTGCCTTTAATCCGTCGTTCTCTAAACGATGCCATTACTCACGGCTATCCCAGCAACGAGTACGTTGCTTATGAAGACACGTGCTGTTTTCACTTTGAATTTACGATAAATGTAATTTTAATGAGCATTAAAAGAGATATTATTACATTAACATCTACAAACTAGTTAGTTGGTAACGCGATAGAACTCACAGCGTTCTATCAGAGTGAAGGTCGTTTGAGCGTGATGACGCATCTCCATGGAAACAGAACTCCTCCCATGTGCTCAAGTAATGGGGTAAACAGTCTTTCACATATATCTGAGATAACTAGAGATATTTAAAGACTTTATAAATCATAAGAGCACTTGCAATAGAATAACAGCATACAATATTTAAATCATCACCAATTTTATTCATCTGTATACGAAAGAAAAAAAAAAAATCTGCTTTTGGCACAGACACTGACCCTATACTTAGAACAAGGCCATCAGATAGAGAGAGAAGAACATGGTGCTGAGCAGCCAAACTTAGTAACAGCAATAAAGGTTACAGAGGGGAACCATAAAGAGAACTGCCATTCAAACATTTTATTGACATTTTATTTTACAGATGCAAACCTTTTGTGGGTTCTTATAGGCCTCCTTATATTTTTCTTCCGAGTTCCTACACACAGCAGCATTTTGGAAGATTTTTTGTCTATGTATTTTTATTGGAGAGTTCATGTTTGTTATATTAAAAACTTTGAGAACAATTAATAAATAAACAGTTGTTTTGTTTGCAAAATTTCGCATAAGCCCATTTTTACCTCAAAAAAAAAAAAAAAAAAAAAATTTACTTGAATTAACTTTTACGTTTTTTTTTTCATACATTTATAAAGTGCAACTAAATATATAATTAAATGAGAGTAAAAAAAAAAAAGAACTTTAGGGGTTATTAAGTAAACTTTTACATGTACATATGATTGGCTGGAAACGAATCGTCCATGAGCAGGAGACGTTTTAATTGGTTGGAACTGTTTTGTCCCGCCCCTTTTCTTGGGAGTCGAGGCTTAACGTTGGCTGAAGTTGAAGTCATTTATAATCTACGGAAGTCAGTCGTCATAGCGAACCCTTGACGTCGCAGATCCAGTGGCCAGCTGTTACTAATCTCGTCACTCCCTTTGCCAGCTGATCGCAGACGCCGGTAAACGTGAGAGACGAAAACGGAGCAATCACTTCACTAGCGAGGTGAGCGTTTGTGTCAATCAACTTTTCAGACATTACACAGCTTCGTAGTTAATCTAATCCGCAGCTTGCTTCTGTCGGGTTTTAGATAAAACAGCTTTATTCGCTCCGGGGAAAGGCGAGGCAGTTCAGTTAGGTGGGGCGGAAAAAAACAGCTTCTGAGCTACGAATGCTTGTTAAATTCGCCATAAAAATGAAAGATTGTAATATTAGAACAGGCCATCCTTGAATATGTTGGATACCGGGCGGAGGTCATTACATAAGTTTCATTCCATTATACCGGCCAAACTTCCAGCCTACTAAAACCTTTACTCGAGGACGCAAGCCGGTGTGGGTGTCATCTGTGTGTTTAAAGTTATTTCAAGAAAAATGTAATCCGAGGCAGTAGAGACATGTTGAGCAAATACAAGATAGTTATTCAGTACAATCACGTCAGTCCTTTTTTTATTGCTGCATAGATGCCAACGTGTCTGCTAAAGTGTGTTTCCTGATTTGGTTGGGTAAGAACATCCTTATGTAATTCATTCACCTCTGATGAGGAAATCTCGGCAGATTTTGCTCTATATGTGACGTTATAATCGGTTTTGCTGGTCGTTGAACGTTTCAATGGAATGTAGCAGAGTTAGGAAGTGACGTAGCAAACTAATTAATATATATTATATTATATAAATCACATACACAACACACTACAGTATTTTTGTAAGCCTTTTATATTTTAAAATGGGTTAAGTCCATTGGAATTGTATTTGTATTAATAATTGCAATTGTAATATACCTTTTTTCTATCCCATGATGCCATATAAGTTACTCTTAACTTGCTGTTTGTAATGCAATAACCTTTGAATGTCAGTTAATGTACTGGCATGGTTCATAATTCTGATTTTTTTTTTTTTTTGTTGTTGTTGAATATAAATGACAATGAAATCTATATAAGAACAGTGTTGTTTTTAAACTATCCTACATGTAGATTGTCAGTACAGAGCAGGCCTCAGAGACTGAGTATTTTCTAAAGACGTCACTCTGACAATGCATATCAGCAAAAATCCTTGACAAGACGCTCTTTGCGACATTATGTATGTGTGGCTCTATATTATTAGTTTTATTTTCAGCTAGCTTAGTTTTTGAGTCCTAGCAAGTGAACACTTTTCAACCAGGCATCCAAAAAAAGACAGTTTTTCCAGATTGGTGTTCAAATCACAGTAACGTAATGCAGTTACTGCCCTTTAAGGTACAGAAAGAAAACTTGGCTTCTTTTTTCCCCCTTATGTATGAGGAATCAGATTATAAACCCAGACTATAACAAGGTCTGGATCACCATCTGTAATTAAAAAAACAAATGTTTCTATTGACAAAACTACATTTGTTTATATAGATGATTTCAATGGTTATGATTACTTCCCTCAGCATTAGTTATCATGGTTATCATATCTTTTTTTCCTTTTTTTTTACGTTCAAAGACCTTAAAACTGATGTTTTCTTGGGTGAAAAGGAATTAATGTGTTTTTAAATACAAAATGGCATGTTTCTGTATTTATGTCAGTGCATTAAAATGGCCACCATTTGCCCTATCTGCAGAATCCATGGCAAGTCAGTACTCGGACACATCTGATTCAGCCTCCGGCTTTGCAGTGCGTTTTTTTTCTCGCCCTTAAACGGCAAAGAGCGATTGAGACATCTTCCCACCCTGTTCCTCAGTACACGCACACTGATTCACTCCTTTGTGTGCTCATAGATATCACTTTGTCATCCCTGAGAAAAGACATCAGCATTAGCACAAAGTCAGAGTTTAACTCTAGGGTTTATGCTTGTGTATGGCTGCTGATCATGTTGGCTGAGGATAAGCAATTTAATTGTTTGTTCTTGTTTGAACACTTTAGATACCAAGGGTCAAATGTGTCTTGGTACCATAAGATGCTTTTTTTGTGAGTTAACAATGTAGGCTAGTGTGTTAGCCATTAGCAGTAGTGAGCTGACCTTAATGTTTCCCTTTTCCATTCACGCACTGCAGCTTGTGTACACCCAGACCAGATCAATAGATCGACTGGTGACAGGGGAACGAGACGAGCGTGTTCAGATATTCAAACACTGTCAATACACTTCTCTTAGACTAATTTGCTAGCCCTGCTGTGACATGCCTGGACAATTCATTGTGCTGGAATCAAAATCCATTTATTTCGTTTGCGTGATTCATATAGCATGTAATGAGTCCAAAGTTTTGAGGTAGAATAAATGGATATAAATACTAATAAGAACTTACTACTTTACTACAAATAATTTACTGATGTTGTTGCAAAGACTAGAGGCCACAAACTCTGCCCTTATGCAATATAATTTAGACCATTATATCAGTCACAAATCATGAATTTTGGCTAGTTGGGGAAAAACATGTCTCTATCAACGTTTTTGCAAAACTCCAAAAAACATGCGTATAAATAAAATTCACTGCATTTTTCAGTTAAATCGAACACTTGAGGCACTAAAACGGGTGTCCAAACTGGAGGGCCACTTGGAGGGTTTTGTAAACTGATACATGAAGTTTGTCACATAACTGGCTCCTTACGTCTTGCTTTTCTGATATTGTAAATTTGCTTGGTAGCTTACCTGGTACAGCATTGCACTTGCGATGCAAAGCGCTTGAAGACCATGAAACACAAGTCACTAAAAGATGGCTTGGTTTCTTCAGCAAGTGTTTTTATCGCACATTTGCATTTGTTAAAGGGATAGTTCACCCAGAAATTAAAACTCTGTCCTTAATTACTCACCCTCATGTCGTTCCAAACCTGTAAGACTTTCGCTCATCTTCAGAATGCAAATTAAGATCTTTTTGATGAAGTCTGAGAGCTTTCTGTCCCTCCATAGACAGCTACGCAACTACCATTTTTGACGCATCAAAAAGTTCATAAAGGGATCGTAAAACTAATCCATATAAATTGAGTGGTTTAGTCCAAATTTTCTCAATCACTTTATATGCTGAACAGATTTTATTTGGGCTTCATTCATCTTTCATCAGCTCACACATCAGTTGTGGCAAACGGAGGCTCAAGCATGTTTGCGAGAGCCAATGAGGTTCATTCTCGTGTTAAGCAGAACGTTTGAGCTTCCGCAAGAACCAATGAGGTTCGCTCTCATGTTATGCAGCACGTTTCAGCTTCCACAAGAGGTTTGTTCTTGCTCGTTAAGCAGATTCGGTTGAGCTTCTGTTTATTTAAGCGTGAATTTAAATCTGTTCATCATATAAAGTGATTGAGTCTTTTAAGAAAATTTGGACTAAACCACTCAAATCATATAGATTAGTTTTATGATCTCTTTATGAACAGAAAGCTCTGATTTCATCAAAAAGCTCTTCATTTGTTTTTTCCTAAGATGAAAAGTCTTGCAGGACTACTTAATTTTTGGGTGAACTATTCCTTTAACGCTTTCGGTTAGGTTTAGAGTAGGTGGTACATTATTTTTAAATGCGATAGAGCATTAACCTTTTAGCGGCACTCATCACACATTTCATTTCCGAACTGATGTGATATGTATGATTACCAATGTAATAAAACTTTGCCAGATTAACGTTGATGTGTTTTGGATGAATTAACATGCTTTTAGCGCTACTCACTGCTCATTTCACTTTGAAAGTGTAGCACAATGTGCAAGAAGAAACGTAATGTCACCACAGACACGTTTCTTCCAATGAGCCTGGGTTGGGATTTTGAGACTTTAGAATCAAATCCATATATTTTAAAATTACATTTAATAGTTAAAAGGATAGTTTACCCAAAAATGACATTTGTGTTATTTATACACTCAATTTTTCAATCAATGTTATAACTTTGTGTGACGAACAGACTGAAAGTCTGATTTTTATTTATTTATTTTTTTAAATAAAACCTGGCTGACAATCATGGTCATCATTTAATTTCATTTTTTGGAAATGTGAAGCTTGGATGTTCTTATAAAGATCTTGTTTTGTGTTTCATAGATGAACAAAAATCATACAGGTTTCAAAAGACAGGGTGAGTTAATAAGAGAATTGTCACTTTTTTGGTGAATTATCCCTTTAAGCTGACCATGTAAGAATGAAACATTTAAGTTATGCGTAATATTCAACGCGTTTATCGTGTCTGTGATTGTTGTGTGCATCATAGATGACATGTCTGAATTGTGCTTTCAAGGCCTTGCCTTGTCCTCTGGCCTCCACCCCAAATGCCTGCTGATTCATGTCTGCGTGTCTGCACCGGCTTGCTGGATGGGGGATGGTGGAATGAACGAGGGACACAGAGTACTGAGAAAGAATGGTAGATGATTACCAAACACAGTTCGGGGAGGGAAGCACGGCAGAAAGTGCGAGCAACCTAAATCTTTGTCATAGAGTTAGAATGATTCAGCATGTGATCATATATAATATTAAAAAAAATTTTGGCAATGGAAAATATATACTCTTTAAAGACGAAAGACACTTGTAAGCAGGAATGTTCTGCAGGTTTATATCAGCATGTCTTGTTGGAGATCCAAGGAATTTCAGGCATTATTGTGCCTCATTTGTGAAACTCAAGCATTGTCAAAATTGTTGCATTTGATTAAATTCAGTGATAATTTTTGAAAGAATCTTTACAAATGTGCAGCCATTTATGTGGAAAGAACAAAATCATTCAGATGCACATTCAATGTACTGAAACAACAATGGCTAGACACCATAAATAATGTGAATCTTATTTATCTGATAGAAAAAATTTATTAAGAAATGATACAATTGACATGTTTCCTTTTTAAGTAATAAATCCTTTACTATTCCTTATATGAAATTAATTTATAGTTGAGCTTAAAGGACAGAGACACCATACCACAGAGAGGATCATATGCACGAGTTGGCGCATACCAGAAAAACGTGTTGGGCCCATAGTATGCTACATTTTAAAGCGATATGGAGGAGAAGCTGATAGATTAAGAGGAAACTGCGGCTTTATCGAGCTCAACGGCTCTGGCCGAGCTGTGATATAAACTAAACGCTATTAGCTAATAAAAAAAAATCAAATTGTGTAAGAATTTTCAATAATAGCTGAAAACTATATAGTTATGATTAAACGCGAACATAATATTAATGTTTTAAGAAGCAAAATTTGCAACCAAATGTCTCAGAACACCTTTTTAAGTTTGCAAGATATAAAATAGACTTGGTCGAAAAATGCACTTGATTTAAAAAAAAATATTCAATAAGATGTTGCATTAACCCAGTAGGGCAAATGATCCTGAACTTGTCAGAAACACCCTCTCGCTGACCCGGGACAGCAGGCCTTCCTTGTTATTGAACCCTGTTTATTATGTTTTAGTTTAAATTAGGTGTTTTTCATCTTGTGCTGTCAGAGAAAATTGTGGTAGTAATATGCAAAACTGATGTCACAGATGCATGCTGTAATTACAGGGAGAACATCTTTTTTCCCCCCTTTTCTTTTTTCTCCTATTTCTTCTGTATTGTGACTGTTTCTTTCTTTGTTTATATAATGTTCTCATTAAAAAAAATAAATAAATACAGGGAGAAGAAATCAAGGTTCTGTCTGTGTGCTCATAACAAGCTAGTGTTGGTGGAACATATCTTGCATTATTTGTGAAAAAATAATCCATCTCGTTTTTATCTTGTAGGTTCGTAGTGGATGCTGATGAATGAATATTGGCTGACCGACCGCAGTTCTTCTCTGGCAAACTTTATGACCCTATCCTGACGCTAAAGCTGCCAGCTGAAGAACTGTTGTGGTCAGCTCTACCCATCTGAGAGCGCTGTGGATCTTATTCACTCTGGATCATCTCTGTTGTAGATCTTGGACGATGGATGATATTTTAAATTTAAAAGCAATCAAAAAGCAATTTTTTTTTTTTTTTTTTTTTGGAGAAAATATTTCTTTGTCATTTATAAATATTTTATAAATTAACAATTTATCAAGCACTTTAATATGTTTAGGATGTTTTTTTTTATTTTTTAGATGGTTTTGTATCTAAAATTTAAATTTATGGTCATGAAAATATGAATAGAAATCCATGATTTTTTTTTTTTTTTTTTTTTTTTTTTTGGAGGAGAGCTAATATTAAACTACCTGATAAAGGAGTTGTATAATATATATTTGAAGTATGCAGGATATTTTGCATGGCAGACATAATTTTCTGTACGTTTTAGCCACAACAGCTGCTGGCTCCTGGTATAAAACTAAAGGGGAAACTTGCATGTGTCCAATAAAAGTATACTGCAAATCTCTAGTTTCCATGGTGCATATTGTCTGCATATCACACACGTCTCATCCACAGTAGCTCATAATTTTGATTTTGTTTGATCATGAGATAAGGGTACAGTACATAAACAACAACTGATTGATTTGTGGTTTAGGCAGCAGCATAAGTGATGCATTGTGAATCAGTGTAAGAATTTCTTTACTGTCTGGCTTCAACAGGTTTCTTGTTTGTGGACTCTTGTCAGGTTGAGCCTTTGTTTATTAGGAATATTATGAGAGGATTTTGTCTGAGGTAAAGTGTGGCTTTGCTAACAACTAGTGCCAGATCTGTGTTAATTCAGATGGGTACATACGCATTCACTTCACAGACCTTTTGCCACTATTATAGGGGAATTTTACATATTGATCATGAAATAAGTTTATTTTGCTTGTAGAAATGAAGAATCGGCAACACTAAGCTGTATGTTGTGCTGTGTGTGTGTGTGTATATATATATATATATATATATTAGATATAGATAATGAATGAGCTATTTATTTATACAGGCACAACTTACCCCAAACTAATTTAAAGAGTTTAAGCATATAAGTGTTTACATCTACAGAGTTGGTTTCAAACACCTAGTTTTTAAATTAGAATATTCACGTGAATACTTTATTTAAAAGTCTGCATCCGTCGGGAAAAAATTGAACTTTTAAATTAAAAGATTAAATTAAGTTCTCAGGACATTTATTTTTCGACGGGGTAAGTTGTTTTTTAAATGCTACAAATGTAGGCTATACATTATAGGCCTAGCAAAGCAGTAGTGTTAGCTCGCGCTGGAATAAAGTTTCAAATGCGATGCAAAACTATGACCGATAGAGGGCGTCAATGGCCAGTTGGACAATACGGCTTATAATAGCCTCTAGCAGAGTTGGATCCACAACAGGTGTTAACTGTTCAAATAGGTTGTGGCCTGGTTAGTGGAGTCTGTGATGATTTTACCTGCCCTCTTCCTCACTCTGGAAGAGTCTTGGAGGGTGGGCGGGGGTCGGGGGAGCACCAATAATCCTCTCCGCAGTCCAGACTGTACGCTGTAGTCTTCTGATGTCTGATTTGGTGGCTGAGCCAAACCAGACAGTTATTGATGAACACAAGACAGACTCTGTGTCAGAACTGTGTCAGCAGCTCCTGTGGCAGGTTCAACTTACTCAGCTGGTGAAGGAAGTACAGCCTCTGCTGGGCCTTTTTCCATAGAGTCTATATCAGGGGTCTCCAAAGTCGATCCTGGAGGGGCACTGTCCTGCAGATTTTTATATATACTGTCATTAAGTTCTATTTTAATGGATTTTCATGAAAAATAAAACATGCAGGTTAAATGTAAAATTCACAATTTAACATTAAGTATACTTTTAGCATAAAGTACTTAAAGTGCTATATTTTAATGTGGGAAAAAAGTGGATATTTCCCATTGAGGCAGTTTTGTATTACCTGTTGGATACTTGTTGGAGGATTGGGGTTCCCTATTGCAGTCTCTGCGCTACCAAGAAATACTATGCAATCTGCACCCATGACGTCTGACCCTTGCTATCTTTCCTGCTGCAAGTTTTCTTAATAAACTGATATTTGTTGCATTTGCTATTGAATCCTCCTTATTTCATGTGACAGTACTATTTAAAGACACCATTAACATGCAGTTAAGTATATCATATAAAGGTAATTATACAATACATTTGAAATTAATTATTTAATGTATAAAATATGTGGGCAATACATTATAAATATTTCAATACATTTTGTATTTATCATATATTTTAAATAATTTTGTATTATGTGAGTATATTTAAAAGTGCATGAAAGATGAGTTCAAGTGTGTTACAAGTGGTAACTAAATGAAACAATTTTAATACAGAGATTGTATGTTAAAAGCAAATTTTAGTTCATATTCATGGTGTCTCAAAATAGCACAGTTGAGTACACTTAGATGTTCTTAAGATTATCTTAGTACTAAAGAAGATTTTTTAGTATATTAAGTACAAAATTAGTGCATAAAAATAGAGCATTTTAAGTGGATTGTGGAAGTGTACTGAAATAAAGTGTATTTTAGTGCACTTTTTTTTCACCTGGGATGGACAGACCCTCGACCCCTCCAATGTACACTTCAAGCAGCTCTATATTCCACAATTCAACTTGATTGTGACGTTTTCCTAGTCTGGGTAAACCCAGCCTGGGTGAGTTTCCCGAAAGCATCGTTGGTGAACCATGGTCGTAACTCCCATTGAACTCTATTGGTAACGACGGAACTTGCGACCATAGTTCGCTTTGGGAAACGCACCCCTGATTTGCCGGCGATTTGATTTCGCTCGGCAACTCAGTCTGGAAAGGAAACCCGTACATTCATTTCTACTGCTCTCTGTTACACTTTTGCGGGAACCAATCACAGACTGGCTTATCCACCTTGCTCGCTATTGGCGGGTATAACACGATGACGATAGAGAAGCGACGGCAAGCAGCTTTCAAACTCTATCTGATCTATCCGTCTCTCCAAAATAACAATGCACAATCACAGTGACGCCGATTGAGTTAAGCATTTACTTTATCTGAGAGAAATGTAGCAGAGCGTTGATCTGACAGTCTCTTAATTCATTGGAAGATTACAAACAGCGATTAATGACACACGACGATTCTCTGCTGTTATTTTAGTGGTTTGCTTCACGATGTGAGTACAGGACTCTTTTACTTCAATGCCCCTTGTTGGTAGACAATATTTTTATTATTTGCTCTATATGTTTCGTCTCCCTGCTTCTTAAATCCCGCGCCGCCTGAGCTGACTGGAATTCTTTTTGGTTGTCATGACAATGACGTAGTTTAGGGTGGCTATATTCCGCGTTCATTTACACTGAACCAGAACAGTATCAGAGACAGTCGCCTTTTAAACTCTCGACGATGCTGAATGACTTCTTTAGTTAGCAAACAAATTGCTCGAGTGGGTGTAAATACAGATCACTTTCATGTTTTTCTGCAAAAATCGTGCCATGCTGCTTCTGCAAACCGCGGATCAATGCTACAAACCAATACAAACTAAACCTGCGTCTCAATCAGCTCCCTAGTTCCCTAGATCGTGAATCAGTCTATCATGAAAGTGAATGTGGCTGATTCCCTGATCAGTGCCCTGACTACTGAACTAGGGAGCTGATTGAGACGCACGGTGAACCTGTCTGGAGTTTTCGCATCGCTCTGCAAAGTACGTCACCCGGATCGTTGATCTGATTTGTTGAAGGACTATCCAATAGGTTGTTTGCACATGACGTACCAACAGCAGCGCTAATGAGTCTGGAGGGCAGGGAGTGATGTTTCTAAATAGGAATCCTATCAAAAACTCAAAATTTGCATGTTTTGCGTCGTTTATGGTTGCTCAAATCGATAAAATCGAGAACCCAGAAGGTGTTTTATATCGTTTACATAACTATACCGTTTTTTATAACTTATTTCGTTTTTTAACTTTAAAAGTTGTCGCCTTTTATAGCGTTTTGCGTCTGCCGATACTTAAATGAATATGGACAACAGTTACAATTCTCGATTCAGCATAAATGACTTAAAATGGTGACATTTTTCACAATCACGACAGAAAATCAAAATACTGCTCTAACTTCAGTAGTAGAAAGGCAGCGCGATATAAACAAACCCAGACTAGAACTGAACACGCCGTGACGGCAGCTTCACATCCTCTATATCTGCCTCCTTGATGGCAGGAAAGTCTTTTAATTCAGCGGAAAAGTCGCTCCTCTTCATAACATAAGGATCGCGTCCAACATATGTTGTGATTTTCTGTTATACCTTTCTAAACCAGCAAAGAAAGGACTTTTCCCCATCTCTTCCATTCTAATTTTCACTGCTTGCCCTCCACCGGAATTTCGCGCGACACCAGAACCACGTGATTGCAAACAACCTATTGCATGAATAATGCTCGTTGATCACGCCTCTTGTGCAGTAGGAAATACATAGCAAACTCCCCAGACCAATGTTCAATTTTAAATTGAGCTTGGTCTGGTGATAGCCAGACTAACGTTTTCCACTCTTGCTCTAAGATATGTGACAAGGATATGCTGTAGAGGCTACATGAAGATGACTTTGCATCTCGTCAGTGATATGCATATTTAATCATTTTGGTAAGAGAGAATGGAGTAAGTAAGTTGTCAGTAGTTTTTAGAGTGCTTTGAAAAAGCATATAGAAAATCATTAATAGGGTCAATATAAAACAACATATAAACTGGATGAGTGCATTGGGAGTCATATTCGTGACTGAGAACGAATCACTGCGTCAATTAACGCATCTAAGTCCACAATAAAGAATGCGCTTGCGTCAATTAATGTGTGTGAATCCACCAATCAGATGCGCCGGCGGGGCGTCTTCATAACGTGCACAAAGCAAACTGACTGATTTACGCAAAGTGCCTAGATTCGCTTCTCCAGTGATGTAAGTGGTAAATATTGATGAAGTGGATGCATGTCCAATAGTCGTAGGAATTCCTTGCTCGAACTGCTCTGCGAACAAGCGGATTACAGAAAATCTTATGTTGACAAGATAACTTAGTAAGAGTGTACGTTTTATTTTGTTATTAAGCAGGGATCTATTCTGTAAGAGATGGCTATTAATACAGAAGCCCCTCACGCGACAGATGTCCTGGGCGAGAGCGCAACCCTGCAGTCCGATTTCGGAGATACCCAGAAACTTCTTGACATCTCAGACAAAGAGCTGAAGAGAGAATTAAACCACACACCATCTGATACACACCTCGTTACGTCTTTTGAAGCGGAGCGGAATGAACAGACTGTTGTTGACACTGCCTCATTGCCCCGCTCTCCATCGCGGGTGGATTTCAGCCGCGCGCCATCGCCCACGCCCGGAGAACGAGAGCCGTGTAGCTTCATGTGGTTGGCTGTGATCTCCTGCTTCTGCCTGGCTGTTCCAATAAACCTGTTCGCACTTTATTTCGCGCATATGGTGAGTAGTGCCGCCGGAGTAAAACATTTTTGGAATGTAACCTTTTAAACTAAGTTTAAAGTTCTCATTCAGCAATAACTCAAAATGCAAAACAAGTAAAAAGAAACACTTGTTTCATTTTACGTTTAGGGCTGTGGCTCATGGGGCCCCTAATAGTTCATAATGTGACTCATGGGGACAAACTGTTATATTGAAAATCAATGATCATAAAGCTTACTTATCCATTTCTTTCTGTTTCACTTCAGTCTCGGTCCATGATACAAGCAAAAGATTATGATGGGGCCAGAAGACTTGGACGTCTAGCATTGTTGCTTAGTGTTGTTTCCATTGTTGTGGGTACAGCTATAGTCCTTTATCTGGTGATAACAGGTAAACCTCTCTTTTTGTCAACCAAAAAAGGGTGTATTGTGGACAAGTCTCAACCATCTTGACTTTAAAAACACAAAACTGTCAATATCAGAATTCTATAAAAAAATAAATAGCTGTTGTCCACAACTAATTGCTTCTGTACACACTTAAATGTCTCTCTCATTTCCTTTTCTCTATCCCAGAGTTAAAATAGTTGTGGACATCCTACAAAATTGAGAGCACTGATGTAAATGGGTATTGGAGCCGAAACCAAAGAAGATGAATGATGAATGCCATGTGTAAACCTTCAAAAAACAAAGCTAGAATATCAGTTTATATTATATACAGTGTTAAATTTGTTTTAATGTTTTGACAATTTTTGTTTTGTTTTTTTTGTTTCTAATTTGTTGCTGCTTGGCAAATTAAGGTTGCTTTTGCTTTATCCAACGATGCATTAGCAGCACCAAACTAATTTTGCACTAAATAAAAAAAGCCTTTTTAATATTACTACATGAAATGACAGTCAGCTGTTTATATTTTGAATTTCATACATTTTAACTCTTTCAAATAAGAATGACTCCTATGCAAAGCTGAATCTATACATTTTACGTCTTTGTTATTATGTAGTGCATGTTGCAATATAGCAAGAATGTGACAACTGTTCTGAAGTGGGTGTGTATAAAAGCACATAGTTTGTATTATTCTTTGTATTATTGTTATATACGTTGCATTTTGTGTAATCTGTTATAGCTTAAAAGTATAATTCACCCAAAAATGAAACTTCTGTCATCATTTACTAACTATTATGTCATTCTAATGAACCAAAACCTGTATGTTATTATGTCATCCTAATCAACCTTAAAACCTGTTTTTTAACATTTCTTTTTAGAAAAGTATTTTTAATATTGTCATTTAGATGCATAGGCTTATAGGATCATAAGTAGATATCTGGGTATAGCTATAGCAACAATATTATATTAAAAATGTGTATTGAACTCTTATAAGATTGAGCAGTTGCACTGAGGCTGAACAAGGGCTATATTCAACCAAAAGCACATGCATGTCTGAAAAACTAAACAATAAGTGCATTTGAACTGTGCAAATTTGCTTATACGGTGCCTTATTTTTGCATGTTATAAATTAAACCAAGCATACCAAACTGTCTAGTTTAAGTGTGATTTTTGCAGATTGTTTGACTGAGTTCCATTCACACAGGAAATATATACTTGTGAATATTAGACTGAAAAAAAAAATGTATTCAGTTTTTCCACAAGGATAAAATCATTTGTGGTTATTTCATTAAAAAAAAAAAACCTGTAGTACATCCTGTTCTGCTGTCAGCCATCCAGCCTCCAGAGCAACAAAGATCGGAGGAAGCACGTCTGGTAATTGATATCCTGTTCACATAAGTGCATTCCTTTCATCCTTACATTCAGTCATTATCGGCCTCAAATGGAGGTTATTATTACGCTATTCTTGCATTCAAGTCAGATTTGGTGTTCATATGGTATAGGCACATAGGCTGAAAGTCCACCACACAAAGATGTTTATAGCATGCATTTTCCAAACCCACAGAACTTGTTTTCTTCCTGTTCATAAATGATCTAAACCTCCACTAATCGCTGTGTGTTCAGATGGGGATAGTTAGAATGATAAAAGCTTGTAAATGGGTTTGATGCAGAGGCCAATATCATAGAGCAATATACACTAAATACACTATATTACAACATTTCCCTTTAAAACATATACTGTAACACATTTTATGATATATTGCTTTCGCTTCTCTAGTTTAATCAGAATAGATTTGTAAACATTAATAAAATATTTGATGTAAAATAGTGTTGCCATCTGACAATCATTCTTATTTAAAAATTATTGCAAAAAAAAACAGATATATATATACACACAGAGTATCTCACAGAAGTGAGTACACCCCTCACATTTTTGTAAATATTTTATTATATCCTTTCATGTAACAACACTGAAGAAATGACACTTTGCTACAATGTAAAGTAGGGAGTGTATAGCTTGTATAACAGTGCAAATTTGCTGTCCCCTCAAAATAACTCAACACACAGCCATTAATGTCTAAACTGCTGGCCACAAAAGTGAGTACACTCCTAAGTGAAAATGTACAAATTGGGCCCAAAGTGTCAATAATTTGTGATTTTCATGTTGCGATTAATTGATGAAGCTTTTATCACAGTATACGGTATTATCACAATATTAAAATAAGTTGCAAAACAATTTTTGTCATAGTTAAACAGGTTTAATAACTCTTTTTGTAATAATAATAAAAAAACTCTGAAATTTTCAAACAGATTAAAATACAAAAGAATTAGGCTATAAAGAACAACAGATAACACTTTACTCTATTTAATGTATTAACTTAGCAATAGCTACATTTGTTACAGAAAGTGTTATTTTTGGTTAATGTTAGTTTAGAAACACAACTGATCATTGTTAGTTTTATCTCAGGTCCATTAAATAAGTTGTTTTGATTTTAGTAATGTTATTAAACACTAACTAAGAAATTAACATTAATTAATAATAATTAATACTTTATAAGTATTTTTATTGTCAGTTTAGTGATAATTAATTAACATGTCAACTAATGAAGCTTCAAAGTTTTACTGAACAATAACAAATAATCAGAACATTTCTAATCATTAGGGCATGTTGTAGTCCAGATTAAAATATAAAAATGTTTAGGTTTGAAAATAAATATACTTTTAAGTCTTTTTTAAGTATTCAGTATTTGGTGCTGTGATGAACAACACAGATTACAAAAAAATGAATGGCTGTTTGAAGCAATTTAAAAACTTCACTAGCGCAGTTGCTTTGTTTGCACGGTTTCCGTGGTAACCGCTGCACGCTGCTGTTCCATCAGCGCCCTCTGCTGTCAGAGAGTGAACGCGCACTTTCATTCAGCTCGTCTCCTTCACTGGTTCCGCCATGTGCTTCTCGTGCACGTTGGGATTGTTTACATCTGAGCTTGTATCCTTTTGACGCAGAATACAGCGGTGTTGTGCATTTTATACGATTGATGGGTAAAGTATTCTCAGTTGCCTTATAAAAAATTTATAATTGGTAATAAATTATTATTTATGGTATTCTGAAGTGCCCACGATTACAATATCGTGCATTTTCATTATCGCGATTTATCGCATTACCGAATATCGGCACGAGTCTAGTGGCCACCATTATTTTCCAGCACCTCCTTAACCCTCTTGGGCATGGAGTTCACCAGAGCTTCACAGGTTGCCACTGGAGTCCTCTTCTACTCCTCCATGACGACATCACAGAGCTGGTGAATGTTAGACACCTTGCGCTCCTCCACCTTCCGTTTGAGGATGCCCCACAGATATCGAATAGTGTTTAGGTCTGGAGACATGCTTGGCCAGTCCATCACCTTTACCCTCAGCTTCTTTAGCAAGGCAGTGGTCGTCTTGGAGGTATGTTTGGGGTTGTTATCATGTTGGAATACTGCCCTGCGTCCCAGTCTCCTAAGGGAGGGGATCATCCTCTGCTCATTCATGGTTCCCTCAATGAACTGTAGCTCCCCAGTGCCGGCAGCACTCATGCGGCCCCAGACCATGACACTCCCACCACCATGCTTGACTGTAGGCAAGACACACTTGTCTTTGTACTCCTCAAATGGTTGCCACCACACACGCTTGACACCTTGTCTCATCAAACCACAGGACATGGTTTCAGTAATCCATGTCCTTAGTCTGCTTGTCTTCAGCAAACTGTTTGCGGACTTTCTTGTGCATCATCTTTAGAAGAGGCTTGCTTCTGGGACGACAGCCATGCAGACCAATTTGATGCAGTGTGCGGTATATGGTCTGAGCACTGACAGGTTGACCCCCCACCCCTTCAACCTCTGCAGCAATGCTGGCAGCATTCATATGTCTATTTCCCGAACACAACCTCTGGATATGATGCTGAGCATGTGCACTCAACTTCTTTGGTCAACCATGGTGAGGCCTGTTCTGAGTGAACCTGTCCTGTTAAACTGCTGTATGGTCTTGGCCACTGTGCTCCAGCTCAGTTTTTTTAGGGTCTTGGCAATCTTCTTATAGCCTACGCCATCTTTATGTAGAGCAACAATTCTTTTTTTCAGATCCTCAGAGCCATGAGGTGCCATGTTGAACTTCCAGTGACCAGTATGAGAGAGTGAGAGCGATAACACCAAATTTAACACGCCCGCTCCCCATTCACAACTGAGACCTTGTAACACTAACGAGTCACATGACACCGGGGAGAGAAAATGGCTAATTGGGCCCAATTTGGATATTTTTACTTAAGGGTGTACTCACTTTTGTGCCCAGCAGTTTAGACATTAATGGCTGTGTGTTGAGTTATTTTTAGGGGACAGCACATTTTCATTGTTATACAAGCTATACACTCCCTACTTTACATTGTAGTAAAGTGTAATTTCTTCAGTGTTGTCACATGAAAAGATATAATAGGATATTTACAAAAATGTAAGGGGTGTACTCACTTCTGTGAGATACTGTATGTATAGAATTATATTGTACAAAATATCGCTAAAACTGAATATGAATGTTGACAAGACTAAGTTTAATAAAGGATCTGTTTATCTTATAACATGAAAGTAAGGTTAATAATATAACTAAGAGAACAAAATCTTCAGTTTTACTCAAATTAGAGTGATGCAAAAATGAGTACACCCCCTCAACAAAAACTACTACATCTAGTACTTTGGATGGCCTCCATGATTTTTAATGACAGCACCAAATCTTCTAGGCGTGGAATGAACAAGTTGCCGACATTTTGCAACATCTGTCTTTTTCCATTCTTCAAGAATGATCTCTTTTAGAGACTGGATGCTGGATGGAGAGTGATGCTCAACTTCAGAATTCCCCATAGGTGTTCGATTGGGTTCAGATCAGGAGCCCCTGAATCACTTTCAACCTGTTCTTCTTCAGAAATCCAACAGTGGCCTTACATGTGTGTTTAGGATCATTGTCATTTTGGAAAAGTGCACAACGACCAAGTGCACGGAGTGATGTTACCATCTTCTCTTTCAGTACAGAGCAGTACATCTGTGAATTCATGATGCCATCAATGAAATGCAGCTCCCCGACACCAGCAGCACTCATGCAGCCCCACATAAGGAAACTGCCACCACCATATTTTACTGTAGGCACCATGCATTTTTCTTTGTATTACTCACCTTTGCGATGCCATACTGTTTTGAAGTCATCAGTTCATAAACATTTATCTTGGTGTCATCACTCTAGAGTATAGAGTCCCAGTAGTCTTCATCTGTGTCAGCATGGGCCCTGGCAAACTCTAGGCAGGCTTTTATTGTGCCTGGGCTTTAGGAGAGGATTCTTTCATGGACGGCACTCATGCATGCCATTCCTCTGCAGTGTACACTGTATTGTGTCATGGGAAATATTCACCCCAGTTTGGCTTTCTACTTATTTAGATATCTGCAGTGAACTTGCATGCTGACTTACTTCAACGCTTCTCATCAGAAGATGCTCCTGTCGAGGTGCTCACTTCAGTGGAAGACCTGGATTGCAGTTCCATCTTTTTTAAATTTTTGTACAACTTTTGCTACAGTATTTTGACTGATAAGTAAAGTTTTGCTGATCTTCTTGTAGCCTTCACCTTTCTTGTTAAATTAGATATTTGAAGTCTAAAATTTTTTTGGAGCTTCGCTCCAGAGACTTTCAGTGGGGTGTACTCATTTTTGCATTTACCTAATTTGAGTAAAACTGAAAATTTTGCTCTCTAAGTTATATTATTAACTTTACTTTCATGTTATAAGTTAAACAGATGTTATATAAAACTTAGTATTGTCAACATTTTGGAAATTGGTTTTTGTGTTCATTGAGATATTGTTTAAAATGTTACTTTTCAAAGGGGGGTGTACTCATTTATGTTGAGCACTGACAAATTTGGGGCTGAAAATTATTCAGACAAACTCTGAGATCTTGTCATTTTTTAAAAATATATTGAATAAACTAATAATGAATGAAATGTTCAAGGTGTCAGAATAAATTTTGGTTTGACTATACATACATAAATACATACATAAAAATTCTGCTTGTTACTGTTTGTTCTGATACTGGCGCGTGTCTTTCTGTGCACATGAATCGTGTGTCACACGGAAACAACATTCACAAAGAGCGCGTTCTCATTTGTCTTGTGGCGCTTGAATGGTTTAAAAGCATTTGCATGAATAAGAGCATGATCATAATGTAACGCTAGCCAAATTATGACGGAAAAACGGATGTTGCTTTAATTGCACTAAATATTTTTTTAACGCGTTAAACTGAAAACATTAATCACGCGTTAATGCGTTAATATTGACAGCCCTAATACACACACACATATACGTGTATTTACAAACTTATGTTAGATGCGATTAATCGCGATTAATCATTTTGACAGCATTCAAGAATGAATATTTTTATAGGCCTAAATATATTGTTTAAACAATATAATCACTAAAACAATTTCAAGTCTCAGAACACTTACAAAATTATGTCTTAAATTAATATATGTATAGAGGGTATGCACGTGATGTCACCATCGGACTGTGGTTATGCACACTGAGTGGCAAAAAGACTGAGTGGCAACATTGGTTTTCAGCATAAATGCCGCAAAAAAACACAAAACACATCTGAAATGGAAAAGAGCTGTTTGACTGACTGTACAAATATTTGACAAGAAATCAAAGGTATACTTTAAGACCGCTGAAAGCTACAGAAATGAAATGAATCACTGCAATTCTCAGAAACAATTGTTGGGTAAAATCATACCATATATTATATTGTTATATATTGTACTGA
Organism: Chanodichthys erythropterus; assembly: GCF_024489055.1. Taxonomy (NCBI): domain Eukaryota; kingdom Metazoa; phylum Chordata; class Actinopteri; order Cypriniformes; family Xenocyprididae; genus Chanodichthys; species Chanodichthys erythropterus. The sequence goes on along the minus strand of NC_090242.1, from coordinate 30,724,995 downwards.
CAACTCATTAGTTAAATCTTAATCTACATAATTATGCATTTTTTGTCAGTGTTTATTAAAAAAACATCCACCTTTTAGGACTGGATATGATGATATATATAACATTGATATAAGGGATCACTCTGATATAAACCTACCTAGGTTGTATTTATATAACGCGTTCACAGGCAAATTTGCTTTATGTATTTCCCCGGTGTCTAAATCAGGCACATTAATCAAGAGTAATGGCCACATGTCAATATCCATGGATTACTGGTTCTTTGTTAAGCTGTAACGAACACAATCGAGTCCATCTGCCTTTAATTTAAACTGATAATCATTTGTTGTACTCATGTTTTCACAGTTTTCCCTATTCCTCCTTAAGCTTCACTATTGTGATGTACAGTATATCTGAGCGAAACGGCTTCTTGAACTAGAAAAAATGTAGTGCAGGGCTTGATTTTATCCATGAGGAATTGATGGAATGGTTGTGGTTTGCAATTACTGTGATCTCATTTGAGTGACAGGTTGTCCCGACCTTTTCATCGGAGAAAAGTCACTGCAAGTTATTTTGATTAAAGATTACAAGGACACATGAATACAAAAAAAAATATAATAATGTGCACTGATAAATCACTTAGCCTATAATAAATACTGTAATATTCTATAAGAAATGTCAGTTTTTATTTCATGGTGACTTTAAGATAATTTACATCAAGAGATTATTCAAACTGTCATTCAACAATATTTTTCCCCTTCAAAGATCTTTATTATCTTTTTATATTATACTAAATACCCGCAGCACTGAGCTCTTGACCTGTGGAGAAAGTGTTTAAGCAGATTGTGACATGCTCAAATGAAGTTTAGAAAATCAATAGCACTTATCGGTCTTATTCTCTAGCAGACAGAAAGGCCCAGTTAGCCCAGCGGGAGGAGTAATGCACGGCCGTGAGCTTCACTTAAATATGAACAGAGAGTGGATTCCTCAGCTCACATGAAAGCTTGCAGGATTTATTAAGAAAAGAAATATGACAATGGAACCCAAAGAGCCATTAAAGATATGGAAAAAATAAAAAAAAATAATAAAAATGCAATGCAGAAACAAGGTTTAAAGGATTAGTTTACCCAAAAATGAAAATTCTCCCATTATTTACTCACCCTTAAGCCATCCTAGGTGTGCATGACTGCATAACCTGATATTGGGTTATCCGTCAGAAGCTAAGTTATTTGAATCTATGGTTTTAAATATGGATATTTTTCTTACAAAAATGCACCACTTTGCCTCAAATGGCCTTTATTAACCTCTGGAGCCGTATGGATTACTTTTATTATGGATGGATGCATTTTTTTTGCTTCAAATTGTGGCCCCCCATTGACAAGCATTATAAAGCTTGGAGGAGCAAGGATATTTTTTAAATATCTCTTTGACTGTTTTCATCTGAAAGAAGATAGTCATATACACCTAGGATGGCTTGAGCGTAAATCATGGGAGAATATTCATTTTTGGGTGAACTATCCCTTTAATGTCAGTGTTGCAGTGCTGTTGTCTCTGATCATTTTTATTTGCTAAATCGAGAGACAGGTCTGTAGAAGTTGTTGAGGTAAACCACAACTGTTAGGCCAATTCCAGGAAACTTCAAATGGACTTTCCCACTGAGAATCCTCTGTGAGAAAAATCTGGCATTCTGTCAGGACCGCTATCGTCAAATATGATTGATAACTGCATAGAGTTTGTATGGGCGGTATGGTTCTGTTCTGGGACTCTCTGCACATCCATGCATGGATAAGAGCAGGGATAAGCATGGATAAGAGCAGGGAAAGCAGCAATAACCCCCCTTAGGGTAAACCGAACAGAACCAACATATGCAGATATAATTAATGACAATAATTTAAAATGTACACATAAGGCCAATCCTGACTGAAGAGAGGAGGAGCTGGGGATGGAGGAGGGTAATTAGCTCCTGAGAAATGCAATTGCTGCTGATAATACTGAGGAGCTTATATATGGATTCTGTGATAGGTGTCGTATTCCCGTAGGTAGACGTGAGTCACCTGAGAGTCAGCTGATGTGAGCTTGACTGACATGACCTGCCAGAACTGGTGCTAACGCTTGATTTACGGCAATATACCAGAATGTAGTGAGCATGACATCATGGCATCTGAAAGGCCATCAATGGAAATATTATCTACAAAGTACTCTAGTCTGTTGGTACAATCACCCTCGTGTTATTCTAAACCCTTAAGAATTTCTTTTTTTGCATGAAAACAAAATGAGATATTTAGCAGATTGTGCAAGTTGCTCTTTTCTATGTAATGAAACTGAATGGTGACCATGATTGTCCTCGGTCCCCTCTCACTTTTAAGGCTCATTCACGCCAAGGATGATAATTAATAATGATAAAGCCTTAAAAATCATTTTAAATTTAAAAGAATAGCAGATATCACAATACACCTATTAAGGCACAGAAGAACAATATCATTGGAATCACTTTAAGAACAGTTTTTTCCAGCTGATGAACATTGACAGACAATCAGAATCCACCCGACTTTAAAGAGCCTAAGCATTAATGTGTAAACGTTACATATATGAATAGAACATTATGATTTGTTGGCGTGGATGCTATAGTTATTGTCCTTCGTGTGAAAAAAACAGTGTTGCTGTGTCCGAAAATTGCATACGGTACTACATTTGGTTAGAAACTTACTTCACGACTTCTAAAAAAGTAAGTTCTATATAGTATGAGGGCCATTCAGAAATAGTGCAAACTGCTGTCCCACAATCAAAAAACACATTTAAAAAACAATTAAGTATTAAAATGTAAGATATTTACTAAGATCCTTCTATTATCTATTGAATAATATTTAAAATATCAGTAAGCTTAATATAAATATAATCATAATTTTTTTGGGTACTTTAAGTTGGGAGGTTGGGTGTCCTGAAACCTAACTCATACATTTCAATTTGTGAAAATACTGAAATAATTTTTGCACTGTTTTTCCATTTTTTTTTTTTTTTTTTTAAGTGAAGTAAAAAATATTTTATATTTTTAATTTTAAATCAACTTTTTGTAAAAAATGTGTCCCACATTTTCATGTCATTACCGAAACAGTGTATGTTTTAAGGTGCGTTCACGCGGCCTCGGAATTCCTGTAGTTACGAGAGTCTAGCTTGTAAAAAGCATTCACGTCTTCGTAGAGCTCGTAATTACAGCTTGTAAGCTGGGAGTTTTCTGAAAGCTCCCACATGTACCACGTGGCCGCTGTACCACCTGACCGCTGTAGATTCATTTAGGCGTTGATAGTGGTGCCATGGAAACGCTTATTTCCCAGTCCGAGGACGTGAACAGCTCCGAATCGAATATAACGTCACGTGTTGTCATTTCAAGAATCCGGTAAATACGAGGTGACGTGAACCCAGCATAAGTTCATTGGCTGATTTTAACCACACCCCTACATTTTTTTAATCAGGAAATATTCCTATGTCCCTCTGTCTATTATGGCCTCAGTTTTGTAGTAGATAGGTACCATTATTTTGAGTTAATTGTGTTCAAAAGTCTGAAAATCTCTGTGTAACTTTAAGGAACATCACTACCAAACACCTTTTTCTGCAATTAAGCATTTTTTTCAGCGTTATTTCATAAAATTTAGTTTTTATGGCTGTACAACTGTTCAGAACTGTGCTAGGTAACCATGTGCTGATTATTATCTTTGAGCTAGGCTCAAAAATATCTAAAATTGTCATTACCAAACAGTCACGACTGAAACGTGGTGAGGTTTCGGTTGTGACATCGTTTTTTGAGTGTTATTTGATAAAATTGTAGCTTTTTACTGTGTACAATTGTTCAGAAGTGTGCTAGCTAAGCATTGCCGATTAGCATCTTTGAGCTAGTCTCAAAAGTTAAAATTCTAAAAAGTCTAAAATTGCCACTACTGAAACATTAATGACCAAAACATGTCATCATTGTTATAGTAGTGACAAAAGGGAACACATTATCATTTATTTGGGCGAAATAAACAACATTTTAATAGAGTTATGCAAATCATTAGTATTTTAGCATGTTTTAGTACAGGTGCTGGTCATATAATTAGAATATCATCAAAAAGTTGATTTCATTACTAATATGATTTCATAATTGATTTCACTAATTCCATTCAAAAAGTGAAACTTGTAAATTATATTCATTCATTACACACAGACTGATATATTTCAAATGTTTATTTCTTTTAATTTTGATGATTATAACTGACAACTAAGGAAAATCCCAAATTCTGTATCTCAGAAAATTAAAATATACTTAAGACCAATACAAAGAAAGGATTTTTAGAAATCTTGGCCAACTGAAAAGTATGAACATGAAAAGTATGAGCATGTACAGCACTCAATACTTAGTTGGGGCTCCTTTTGCCTCTCCTCTCTTCCTACAGACTCTGGGACCCTGATTTCCAAAGGAAATGCAACATTTACTTTCATACCAAAAACATAACTTTGGACCACTCAGCAGCAGTAGTCCAGTTTTTTTTTTTCTTCTTTAGCTCAGGCGAGATGCTTCTGACGGTGTCTGTTGTTCAAGAGTGGCTTGACACAAGGAATGTGACAGCTGAAACCCATGTCTTGCGTACGTCTGTGCGTAGTGGTTCTTGAAGCACTGACTCCAGCTGCAGTCCACTCTTTGTGAATCTCCCCCACATTTTTGAATGGTATTTGTTTCACAATCCTCTCCAGGGTGCAGTTATCCCTACTGATTGTACACTTTTTTTTCTACCACATCTTTTCCTTCCCTTTGCCTCTCTATTAATGTGCTTGGACACAGAGCTCTGTGAACAGCCAGCCTCTTTTGCAATGACCTTTTGTGTCTTGCCCTCCTTGTGCAAGGTGTCAATGGTTGTCTTTTGGACAACTGTCAAGTCAGCAGTCTTCCTCATGATTGTGTAGCCTACAGAACTAGACTGAGAGACAATTTAAAGGCCTTTGCAGGTGTTTTGAGTTAATTAGCTGATTAGAGTGTGGCACAGGTGTCTTCAATATTGAACCTTTTCACAATGTTCTAATTTTCTGAGATACTGAATTTGGGATTTTCCTTAGTTGTTAGTTATAGTTAGTTAATCATCAAAATTTGAGTTTCACTTTTTGAATGGAATTAATGGAATAAATCAACTTTTTGATATTCTAATTATATGACCAGCACCTGTATGAGAGTAAAAATTCTGTAATGTGATGTGGTGGCTACCAAAAATGTGCAGTTATGACTGAATCAGGATGTTTTGTCAAAAATAAAGTACACTGAATGATCAACTAAGATGTTATTATAGTGTTTGGTTCAATGTATATTCAAACTAATGAAACCTTAACTTTGAAATCAGTATGATACCCTTTATGCCTTTTGCAAAGGAAGACTGGATTCAAAATGCAACAAATTTCATAAATTACTGTTAAAATTGTAATTGTTATTGATTTATATTGAAAATATATTTACAAGGTAGATGTAAACAAAATCTTAATAGGTCGGTGTAACCCTTCTTATTAAATTTATTATTGTGGTAGTGACAAATTTGGGGAGAGGGAAAATATTTCAAAACTTTCTGAAAATACAATATGAGAATTAACTGCACAACTACTAGAAATGTGTACCTTGTATATTATACAATTTGCATACAAAAGCTGTGGAAAAATAAAATTTTTTTCAAGACGTTTCCAACTCTGCCTTTGAACCTATTAATGGTCCATGAATGTGCGTAGAATGAATGAAATTCAGACGTACTACATCTCCCACGTAGGCATATTCAGACAGAGTATATGTTAAATATAAGTTTGAAACCTGATGAGGGTGGCATGAATAAAATTGTATATATATATCTTCTGGAAATGGGCCCCTTTAAGATTTTGGTCACACATAAACACCCATCTCAGCAGGACATGGACTCTCTCTGTTCTTTCCACTTACAGGAAATGAGTGTGATGGGACTCCCTGCATTACTTAGCTTCTCCATCAGCTCATTCCCACCTGAATTCTCAGACTGATGCAGCACTCAATATCCACCAATTTAAATGTACCATACTAGATTTTAACACTTCCTCAAGAAAGTGGTAACTAAGGCCATGTTCACACAGCAACAAATTAGTTATATATTTTGAGTCCCCGTATAATACCCTCTGTGCCCCAGTAAAATAAGATAATCCTTGTGTCAATGATGAAAAGGCCCCTGGTCCTTAATATGGTTATGTTCACTATTTGTTTACTAGGACTAGATATTACAATCCCTAACGATTCAGCACAGCACTAGCCTTGAACGCTACCACAGCATTCCACGTTGCAGGAGTCTTTTTAGGTGGATCTTCCCACCAATACGACACATCGTCAGTTGTGTACCACCACCTCATTGGATGTTTTACCCTGGCGTAATATTTAATGCAGTTCATGTTGTTGATAAAGGATGGAATTTTCTTTCTCTTTGTATTTTTATATAAATAAGTTACAAGATTGATCGTATTCAAATCAATGTGATGAATGTGTTAGGTCAAAAGTAATCTAAAAGTAGTCCAATTATTTTACCTTAAATGTGTAATGTAATGGATTACGTCACTAACTACAATTTTTGTCATGTCATTTGGAATCAGTAACTGATTACAATTTTAGTAATCTACCCAGCACTGCACATCATATACAATGTGGGACAGAAATTTAACGTTATAACAGTTAAAGGTGCAATATGTAATATTTTTGCAGTAAAATTTCCAAAAAACAATATGCCAGTGTTATATATTTAGTTCACTTGAGTACTTACAATATCCCAAAAACTACTTGTAAATCATGAGGAAACTGCAATTTTAACCAAGACTCTTGGACGTGTGAGGAGTCACCTGTCAATTGCGTTATTCCTGTGTTAACCCTCAGTCTGCCTTGTTTTATTTTGTAGAAACCATGGAAACACCAAAGACGCTTTAATATATATTACACGTTTTAATAGACAGGGGAACAACTGTTTTGATTTTGAAAACTTATTGTTGTTATATAGCCCAACACATTTAGTCTTATTGTTTAAATCTAATTTTCTTGTTTTTTTTGCAAGTACCATGCTTTACCATGCCTCAGAGAAAAACACTAATTTTGTCAAGGTGACACAGGTGCCAAATAAATAAAAGAGGGGGGAATCACCACTTAATAACATATTATATTTCCCTTGTCAGAAGAGTATACAACATCACAAATGTCTCAACAAAGTTACATGAAGCAGAGTTACCAATCTTTTCACATTTGGAAGCAAAACCTTATAAAATGTCCACCCAATATTAAAGTCCAGAGTAACCACAAATGTCCTTGGTTCATCACACCACTGTAGATGTTAGGATGTTAAAAGAATGAGATCCAATTTAATCAAACAAAGGTTAATCCACAGAAAGGTGGCAGTTTGTAAAGGAGTTCAGATATAATTGTTGTGCTACAAGTTTTCTTGTCACTTGTATAGTTGTGTATAGTTTTGGCGCCCTTTAGTGGCAGTTCTCTAGAAGAATAAGTGATCACATGTGTCATGCAGTCAGCTCCTCAATCTTTGGATGCCATCCTTTATTTTGCGTTTGTAAATGCATAATCTGTAAGTTAATTCTTCATTACATAATGCTTGATACATACTTTCATATATTTGTGACTTTGATTTAAATGTCATTTTGGTGATGGTAGACTTTAGCTATTAGCCTAGCCTTTGTTTGATATAGCCATAGACAGTAAAAGAAATGGACACAGCGACCCCATTGGAACTCAATTGAGTCAAGTGAAGCCCATTTTTAGGGATTTTTAGCACTTCCGCTTCTGACGCGCAGACTCACACTAAGCTTGATGACGTCCGCAACCTGTCTGATAGATGTAAATCTTCTAGTAGCTGTGCGTGCAAACTGCCATCGTTAATCTTGCAGAGACGGTGAGCTTGAGCGGGGAGTTCTTTGGCGTGAGTGAGCAGGAGTAAGTATTATGATTAATTATTTTGTATAGTATTTTAAAATGTAACGCCAGTACGCCATATTAAGATAATCTCCCCGATTGCCTGCGAGCTTCTCCTCCTGTCTGTACGGTAATTTCTCTAATGTGCGACAGAGAGTCGAGTGGTTATGACGCAATCGTTAGCTTGTTTTTACAAAAACTGTTTCTACGGGGCCGTAACATAGAAGGTAATGGAGCCCTTTATACATTGTCGTGTATCTTTGGAAATAAATAATGGACAAATCTTTAAACGCCTCAGACGTAAAGTTATTCACTGTCAAAGTGACGCCAAAATGAATGGGAGTCAATGGGGATGCTAACGCAAGTGAAGTTCTGCTACAAGATGGCGGCACCCGGCCGACTTCAACTTCCGGTCGACTTCCTTTGGCACTGGATATAGCACTCATTGTGTTAATTTCAACCTACTTTGATAAGATAACTTCTCTATAGGAGTCAATGTGTATTTGTTGCAATTTTCTTGGTCATCTAATAATCCCATTTAAGTAAATTGATGATAACATTGCAACACCTCACAAACCTTTGTGTAAACAAACAAACCACCTCTAGCCAAAAGCCACTTTGTCTCATTTTATTTTGACTTTACTTTTATTTCATTTAATTAATTTACTGTTGTTTTAGCCTGCATATCCCTATTCGGTTAAGTTGAAAATAATGAAATTTAATATTTAATTAAATAATTTTGTTTATTTACCTTCCCTTTTATGTTATTTTAGTTAGTAGTTATTAGTAGCCTAATCCCTGTTTCTTCTATACCCCTCCTCACTCATCAGTGCAAGGCCTAGTCCATAAAGACGTTATCCTTCAAATGCACTGTGAGCCCCCAGAGAGAACTAGAAACATTTCCCATTGTTTTTTCTTTTTACCATTAGGTGTTTGATGCGTTCTTGCTAGCTTAGCTGTCAGGCCCCCTATGGTTAATGGAGTCTAATGCAGCCTTTACTTGAACAAGTGACACCTGCTTAGCCATATCTCCTAGCTTAAACTAAATAGGTAAAACCTTCCTTTCTTCCTTCCCTTTTCTGATTCCAACTTATTTTTTTATCTTTCCCCAGTTTTGTTTTGTTTATTACGTCATAGTGACCAAACCTGTGAGAAGAACAATCAGTTTTGAGTAACAGTTTGACTACACGTACAGCCCATAGCTGACAGCTTACAGACCCATTAACAATGATACTAAAACTGAGTATTTGTGCTCACCAACACTAAATTGTAATGTCTTTTTTTACTAGTTGCCCCACATAGCTATTCACACCTTACACAGCCCACATAGCCTTTCCCCCACACAAATAGCTTACCACCTCTGTACGAACCTTTGCCACCTTTGCTTGTGGTTTCCCACAAGTGTGGCAGTATGCCTCAGTCATCCTGTCCTGCCCCCCACCAGTACCATCTGGAAACCCAGCAGAGCAGTGTGATGGACATCCTTCAGCCTGAAGAAGTGAACGACCTGCGACGGCAGAGAAAGGAACAAAGAGACGACAACACAAGTGGACTTCTGACACCCAGCCTGAGCAATGAAGACGCCATCTTCTCCTGGGCCGATTCTCTTATGGGGCTCCGACAGGTGGTAAATTAACTAAAAATGCAAGTCACAGAGCTCCACTCCGCTCTGTGAAAGAAGACACCAGACACGTGCAAGGATGCCGACAGAATTCAACAACCAAAAGAGGATCACCGGACTTCAGGAGGCTCTGACAGCTGCTGGGCACCAAGAGCAGCTGGAAATGCCACCAAACAAGATGTAGTGAATTAACTCAAAGGGGAAATATTAATAATTATTCATAACTCATTATGATTATTAATTATGATTAACTATGAATATGTAAATCCGTTAATCAGATTAAATGGATGTAGCTACATTAAGATTAATATTACAAGGATCTAAATCACTTAAGAAGCAATTTATTAGCAGACAGAGTCAGAACCAAACATGTATTGTGCACAATCTTTATTAACTAACTCACAACCACATAACTAAACTAACAAAAACATAACATACAACAAAGGTCACACACATACATACTGTAGGCAAGAATGAGTAATGATAGGGTTGAACCGGAAGAGGTACTGTTACTAGTGCTTTAGGAAAAAGTCAAATGACAATCATAAGGAATCATCAGTTTCTTTTAACAATAGCAAAGGTGAGTCTTACAAATCAATACTAAATTGCTGTTTAGTGTTAAAATGTACGATACTTGCAAGATGCCTTTAGGCTGAGTAGCGTCAGATTGGCAAGTTGAGGAAAGATCTTGAGGATTTCGTCTGAAGTTGTTGCCAGTCTTTTCTATGTTGGATGTTGAGCACATGGCTGGTTTACAGGCCTTGGCCTGAAGTGGCCTTCAGCCAAGAGGGTTCTGTTCGGTTGTCCACGAGGCAAGGAAAGAGAGGGAGTGGCATTGTTCTCTAGCTTTTAACCTCTGGTCAAAGTCCAACCTCTTAAAGTTGATGTAGCCAATGAAGGAGTTGTATTTCCGGGCGACAACACACCTCCTGTCAGGGCTTTTACGACCAAGAAATATTAACAAGCTGAATTCTTGAATATAGAGTAATACTGAATACATGAGTAATACTGATGTGTTGCACAGGTATGGACATAACATAAATTACCAAATAAGAATCGAAAGTTGGAGTCCGTAGATACCAAACATGCTACCCATGTGATTCCAGTTAACTGTACATTGCAGCTCTGGAATATTAATACCAAACTAGTTCAAAAGAGAAAATGAATACAAAGAATAAAGCCCATAAAAGAAAAGTCACGAGATGGGAAACTTGGATACATGTTTATACATTTCCCAAGTGGTTATATAGAGAATACATAGGATTAAAGGAGTTTATTTGTCTTTCTCAGAAAGAATGAGTCACTAGTCTCATGCAAAATTCTTCCTGATCGTAAAAGGTCCAAATATCTGTAACAGGACACCTAGTTCTGCCTGTAGTTTAGCTACGTTTGGGATGCTAGTTGCAGTTTTAGGGGGATGGGTTCACAGAGCTTTGATAGAGTGAGTTTATGGGTAATTCTTTAAATATAATGAATAATTTTGTGTTCCTGATTGGTCCAGACGCTACAAAGACCTTAAAAGAGAACTGTTAAACAAAGAAGACACTGTTAAATACAGCCAATATGGAACTTAAAGAGAGAGATGCTAAGGCCCTTAAAGGCCAACTGCGTGCAGCCAGAGGTTAAGTCCAGAACTTGACTCAGCAATCCTGCAGCATCAAAGAGGAGCTTAGCATGGTCCAAAAAGAACTGAAACAGTCCTACCAACTGCAAACGGACCCCATAAGAAAAAGGTACCCGGCTGAATTTACATCAGGAGCGCAAACTCCCCCAACCCTGCACACAGACACAGAGGGGGGAGGAACCAAGCCCTTTGGTAAACACTTCACCAGCCCATTTCCTGAGAGCCTCTGCAGCCGCAGAAGGAGAAGGATTAATTCAGACAGACCCTAAAACGGCACATGAAGGGACATTCAAAGACCTCCAATGAATAGCCAGGCACATTCCTGCATTCACACTAGAGCTTGCAAGAGACCACGACGTCCACGCCTACCTATGAGACTTTCACCTGCAGTCTTTGGTCTGGAAGTGATCCAGAAAAGATAGTCTATTTTGGTGGGTCACACTCAGAGTTGTGACGCTTTCTGGCTCGGTAGCCAGGAGACATCCAATCCGACTACCAGCAGTTGAAACAAGCCATCGTTAAGGAATTCTCAGACCCAGAGTCTAAAAGCGGATGGATTGCTGCCCTAGACACTAAACAGGGCATGAAAACAGACATGAAGTTCCTTATGTGTACTACCACAGACTCAGACGAGCTTACTTAGGAGGTCGCAATGTGCTCGGGATGGAGGAGGACACCAGTTTCAAGAGCCTTTTCCTCTGAAATCTCCATCTGATTGTAAGTCACCATTTAGGCATTACGACGTGCCCCCACACAATGCCTATTCACCAACTACGTGACTTGACAGAAGGCCTTTAACAAACATAAGGCCTCATCAAAAATGGTTTGCAACACACTAGCAACTGTGAACTGCAAAACCCAGAACCCAGAGCTGGCACCAGAAGGCACACAGCAGGCAGCAACAACTTCCTTCTCCACACCCTTCATACAGCGGCCATCCAGAGGCTACACGAGGACGAATGGACACGCCTGCATCAGACGATAATAAGTGAGCTCCTTGAACAGTACTTACCTGAGGAGTACTGGGAAGCATAAGCTTCTGACCGCTCACACAACACCACTCAGACCTGCTGAAGTCTGCACCGCCACAAGAGCAGAGTGAAGACAGGAACACACCAAGCCGACAGTTGGCCGTCGAGCAGTTTTTCTTCGTCGGCTGACTAAGTTTTCTTAGTGTGTTCCGCACTGTTGGCTGAAGTTAGTCCTCATCAGCGTTTTTTAGGCCGATTCGAAATGTTGAAATCGGCGTTGGAGCTCGTCGGTCCGTCGGGCCATCTGATCATTCTGATTGGTTGTTCAGCTACTGCCTCCTGCTTGTTCGGAAAGGCATTTCATCTCACGCAGGTGCAGAACTGACGTGCTACTTGGCCGTCGGCTGTTTAGCGTTGGTTTGGTGTGTCAGGGCAACTTTGGACACAGACGCTGCCGACGTGAGCCAACCCCGCAGTCTGCTTTTGTCGCCACTAGTTGGTCGGCGTCGTCTTGGTGCGTTCTGGCCTTGACATGGCAACTTCAGACTACTTCTGTTCTGACTGAGAGCAGAGGCTACAAACACCTGCTGCCCTTCTGCCATCAGCCACTTTATCATGCAGATCATACAGAGTATGCTGCTCCCCTAGGTGTTGACCAAGAACGTTGGTATTTACCATTCTTCGGAGTTTATCATCCAAAAAAGCCCTTGGTTAGAGTGGTGTTTGATTCCAGCACCCAATATCAGGGTCTTTCGCTGAATAGCGTTCTTTGACAGGAACAGATTTAAACAGCTTGTTAGGTGTGCCGATTCGATTTTAGAAGGAGCCCGTTGCTGTGACTGCCGATATACAGCAAATGTTCCGCCGTTTCACAGTGAGAGAAGCTAGATTAACACCTCCAGACGATCCTACAAAATCCCTAGGTTAGAACTTTGTGCTGTTAGCTGTGGAGATATCAGATCTAATCTTGGATGAGTTTAATTTCAAACTCTAAAGTTTTTCCGTGACAGCAAGGTTGTATTGGGTTACATACACAATGAAAGTAGGAGTTTCTATGTGTATCTGCACAAGCGTGTTAAAAAAAAAAAAAAAAAAAAAAAACGAAGGCTGAGCAATGGCATTATGTGCCTTCCGAGCACAATCCAGCTGACTGGGGATCCAGGTCCGTTCCAGGTTCTCTTCTTACAAACACCATGTGGTTGACAGGACCAGACTTTCTTTATGGACCTTCAGAAAGTGAGCTAACCTTACAAGAGACCTTTGAGCTGGTGAATCCAGAAACAGATTCAGAGGTTCATCCTTTACCTAAAGCGAGCACTTCTGCCACAATTAAAACTGAGAAATCACTTAACCCAGAAGGCTTTCAATGCTTTTCGACATGGAAGTCGCTGTTGAGAGAAGTGACATGCTTAATCCATGCTGCCGGTTCTTTTAACTCTAAGTCTAAAGGACAGACATGCACACATATAGGCTGGCATGAGTGTCATCAGCCTTACTGCCTGGGTGAATTAGCCCAAGCCAAAAGGGTCATCCTTCTTTCTGTCCAAAAGTCTGTTTTTCTTGAAGAGAACAGTGCTCTTATGAGACATTTTGTAATCTCTCAGAACAGTTGAGTTGAATCCTGTTCTGGGCAAAGATGGACTAATCAAAGTTGGTGGTCGTCTAACACATTCACCTGTGTTGTCAGTGATGAGAGAAATCCCACTGTCTTACCTGGACGACGACATATCTCCACCTTACTAATTCGTCACTTCCATGATCAGGTGCATCCTCCTTCCAGAGAAGCATCTCAGTCTATCTCAATCCTTCATTTATGTTGGCTTGGATGTGTTTGGTCCTTTCTTAGTCTCAGCTCGTCGTACAAGAGGAGGTCATGCAGAGAGCAAGCGTTGGGCCATTCTCTTCACTTGTATGTGAACGCGTGAGCACCTCCAGCAGTATAAACACTCTACAGAGTTTTTTTGGCCCGTGAAACAATTTCAGTGAGATTGTGGAACTAACTTTGTAGCTGCAAGCAAGAACTGGGATTCTCCAAAATGGTGAAGGACCCGAAGATGCAAGAATACCTCAACTGCTCTTGCTTATGGGAATTAAATCCGCCCCATGCTTCACAGATTGGAGAGCTTGGGCACATTTGATAGGTGTGGTGAAGAGTATTCTGGACTCAATGTTGATGTAGTACAGATCTCATCCCCTCTCACATGAGGCCCTATGCACCTTCATGGCAGAAATTTCTGCAGTAATATATGCAAGGCCATTAGGCCATTAGACTCTCATACTAACTCCTGCCATGCTTCTGAATCACAAGGTCGGTGCTCCTCCATCTCCTGGGAAACTTCACAGGTAGTGACATGTTCAGGGAACAGTGGAAGCAGGTACAGAGCCTCGCTGACAACTTTTGGTATCGCTGGAGACATGAGTATCTCCCAACAGTACAAAGTCATCACAAGTGGAATAGTACTCAACCTGACATTCAAGGCGGTGATCTCATACTTCTAAAAGACAATCAGAGCACTCGTAACAAATGATACGGCTTTAAAATCCATTCAGATAATGAAGATGAAGAACTGCAATGTCATGTGAACGTAACCACAAGAGAGATGATCATGTTTAAGTTTTTGGCAGAGTATCAGAGTTTCAAGCTATAAAGGCTCCGCCCTCTTCAGGAAGGCAAGGTGGGGTGCAACAGCTCATTTGCATTTAAACATACATGCACGGAAACAGCATGTTTTCCTTCCACTCAAAAATGAGCATTTACAACATGGTATAAAAAAAGATCTGTGGAGTATTTTGAGCTAAAACCTAGACATTCTGGGGACACCTGAGACTTAAAAAAAAAAAAAAAAAAGCACACCTGTTTAGCCTATGGGCTTACTGCTGAATAATTAGGGGAATTTGAACAAAACTCTATGGACAATAGTAACAGTGACGCTTTCCAGAGCAATTACATAATGTAACATTATTCCTCATACCATTTTCATCGGTTTCTTTATTTCTTTTATCAAAAGTCTTGGTACTTTACTGCCACCTGCTGTTCAATGATAAACCGTGCACATCAAAGATTCCAGGATGAGCCTCGAAGAACCTAACAATCCTGGATCATGTCAAATCAACAGTGGTAAAATCCAGATAAGAGAGTAAACCAGGTATGAAGAACAGGCCCCAGGTGTAGATTTAAGGGCGTTATTAAACTTCTTAAAACAAAAATAACATACCAACGAATTGTGCATCCACAATTAGCAACAAGACATATATTTTATTAAGTTTAAGAGGCCAAAGGTACATTGAGAACGAATGTAGTGGAAAAGAATCAGTGCTGCTAAATTGTATAAACAAAGTCTTTTGACCTACTAAGCATAAAAATAATGACATTTTATTCTTAAACATTGTGACTACATTCAGTGTTCCTCCACAAAGAAAGGGTCATCCTCACTCTCGCTCTCATCCAGAAATTCCTCGCGCAACGGTGACTTCTCTGAAGCCATCGCCTCCATCCGGAGGTCTTCCCTCTTGCGACGCAACCAACGAACCCCATCTCTTATGCGGCTGAACTTGGCAGAGCGAAGGTGCCAGATGAGGAGAGCGCAGATCAACACACTCGTCAAAGAGGCTAAACAAGGATGAAGGGTTGCAGGACAGTTTATTGCTACATTTTTAAAAGAAGCCATTTGATTTAAGTAATTTATTAGTTTAGTTCACACATGTTGGAGTTGCAATTGCTAAGCTCATAATTATTATGGCCTGAATTTATAACAATAAAATTAAGAAATGTACAAAGATTTAATAATATGGGTTTAAATATGAATACTTGAATTTGTAAATCAGGACAGATTTCATATTTATAGAGGACCTATTATACCCTTTTACAGAGTCTTGATTTTGACTACTAGAGGAACAGGTTTTCATGCTTGATTGTTAAAAACAACATTATTCACATATTGGGCATTGTTGCAGCACCACTCTTCCCAGTCTGTCAGTAACACTGTTTAGTTCCTGTCTCTATGAAGCCTCTCCTTCTGAAAAGTGCAATGTGCTCTGATTAGTTGGCTGGACTGTTGTGAGCGTGTTTTGCATATGCCTTGAATGGGAATTATTTAAATGAGAGATATTGTGACATGTACGTTCTCAGAAGAAAACTTAAGACTACAAACGAGGCGTTTCTGGGAGTTCAGAAACAGTGCGCACTGATATAGATAACTGCTTTTGGAGGGACTTTAACTCTGCAGACCTTTTTCATGCTCAAACAGCAACATTACACAGTAAAGAAAGCTGAAAGTGAAAAACAAAAAACACATAATAGGTTCTTTTAATATAAAATAAATTATTTTGATCAATCTTTTGACCAATGAGATCACTAGAATTAGTGTAAGTGTTAAAAATAAATAAATAAAATATTTAAATCTTACCTGTGGCAATTAAAAACACTGCCCGACTGAGGGGAGCCCTGTCTGCTGTAAAGTCAATCACAATGGGTCTGGTCACTCTGTCTGAGGATATATTCACCTAAAAATCACAAGAGGAGAATGATGGAGAATGACAATTGTAGAATGTGCGCAGTTTCACCTGAATGTTTTTGAATGAAGTGCTCACCCAAGATGTATTTGATCAAAATACAGTAAAAGGAGTAATATTTAAAAAAAAAAAAAAAAATTATATATTAATATATATATATATATATATATATATATATATATATATATATATATATATATATATATATAATTTATATAATATATATATATATATATAATTTATATAATATATATATATATATATAATTTATATAATATATATATATATATAATTTATATAATATATATATATATATATAATTTATATAATATATATATATATATATAATTTATATAATATATATATATATATAATATATATATATATAATTTATATAATATATATATATATATAATATATATATATAATATATATATATATAATATATATATATATATATATTTATTATTTATTAATTATTATTAAATGGACAGCCTGTCACTCACATCAGATCGCAGCAATTAGCAAACGACAATGATCAAATCAATTTCCAATGGACAAAATCAAGTCCCACCCAACATTTTTTTCTTTGTTCAAGAAGCGATTTTATATCAACTTTAAAGCTGCAATATGTAAGATTTTTACAGTAAAATATCAAAAACCACTGGGCCCGTGTTATATATTTTGTTCACTTGAGTACTTCCAATATCCCAAATGTTTCCAACCATTTGTAAATCGTGAGAAAATTGCCGTTAACCAAGGCTCCGGGACATGTGAGTGAGTTGCCCATCAATGGCGTCATATCTGCGTTACCCTCGGTTTCCAGTTTTATTTTGTAGAAACCTTGGAAACAATATAGACAATTTAATATATTACATGTAATACATGTTGAACAAACTGTTTGGTTACATATATAGACAAAACTAATTCTATAGCTCAACGCGTTTAGTCTTGTTTAAATCTAATTTTCTTGATTTTTTGCGAGTACCATGCTTTACCATGCCTCAGAGAAAAACACTATTTTGTGAAGTAGCATAATCAGATGCAGCTTTATTTTTTAAAGTAATACAGAATTTTCTCCATCATACATTTTCAAATTAATTGCATGCCATTTATCAACAAGCCATCCAGCATTTATTCTAATATCGATCTATCTTACTGCAGTGTGCAACAAGTGTCTCACAGCAGCCGCCAAGCGGACGCAGAGTAACGTTATAAAATCATTTAACACTCAAATGTATCTAATATGATAAACAGAGCTGCGTTACCTCATACTCATGACCGGAAAAGCGGAAGTGGCGCCGGTGACTGACATTATAAAAATTCCGCTGCTCGGGAGGTGTGACATTATAAATGTCTTTACTTTCAATTTTGTGCATTCTTGATGTGTAAATGAAAAAAAGTTTCTTAAAAATAAAAATCTTACTGGCCACAACCCTTTGAACAGTAATGAATTTAACTTGATAAATATTATTTTGGCATACTAAAACTGCAATAAGATAAAAGGCACAATATGGTCACTGCTAGAGGTCACTTATTCAAAACACAGTTGTAGCTTGACGATGCCTTGATTTTGCGGAAATATGGGAGGTGTTGTCTTCATGGCTACTGCCGGTGGAAAAGAGTCAGAGGGACTTGGGAAGAAATCATTCATGGATGAGCTAATGTATTAAAAATGTATTATTACTACTATAGTATGAAGCCAGGGTGTGGCTGAAAGCCGTTGGGAGAGGAACGAGGCCGCTGGAGCGATTGCGAACGAGAGACAAGCGCAACAAACGGCTTCAGAGGAGTGGAACTTTTATAATGCAGACAGATGAGCATTTCTGCTTCTTCCAGTCATGCGTATGCGGGTAATGCAATGTTCTTTATCATTAGATACATTTGTGTCTTGAAAGTTAAATGTTATAATGCTTCTCTGTGCATTTGCTCGGCAGCTACTATGAGACTTGTTGCACACTGCAGTAAGCTAGATCGATATTAGGCATGGTAAATCATGGTATTTGCGGTAAATCAAGAAAATGAGATCTAAACAATAAGGCTTACTGTGTTGAACTATATAATGATTAGTTCAATGATTAGATCTGTCGATGAATGTATCCAATCAGTTGCTCTCCTGTCTAATAAAAAAAAATAATAAATTAAAGCGTCTTTGGCGTGTCCATAGTTTCTACAAAACCAAACCGGAAATCAAGGGTAATGTGGGTATGATGTCACTGATAGGCTACACATGGACACAGTCCGTGTCCTGGTTAAAATTGCATATTTCTGGATTTTCTTGGAAACATTTGGGATAAGTACACAAGTCAACAAAATGTATAACATTGTTCTAGTGTTTTTTGGATATTTTAATCCAAAAATCTTACATATCATTAATATATAAACAAACCCGATTCCAAAAAAGTTGGGACGCTGTACAAATTGTGAATGAAAAAGGAATGCAATTTACAAAATCTCATAAACTTATATTTTATTCACAATAGAATATATATAACATATCAAATGTTGAAATTTAGACATTTTGAAATGTCATGCCAAATATTGGCTCATTTTGGATTTCATGAGAGCTACACATTCCAAAAAAAATTGGGACAGGTAGCAATAAAAGGCCGGAAAAGTTAAATGTACATATAAGGAACAGCTGGAGGACCAATTTGCAACTTATTAGGTCAATTGGCAACATGATTGGGTATAAAAAGAGCCTCTCAGAGTGGCAGTGTCTCTCAGAAGTCAAGATGGGCAGAGGATCACCAATTCCCCTAATGCTGCGGAGAAAAATAGTGGAGCAATATCATAAAAGAGTTTCTCAAAGAAAAATTGCAAAGAGTTTGAAGTTATCATCATCTACAGTGCATAATATCATCCAAAGATTCAGAGAATCTGGAACAATCTCAAGGCCGGAAAACCATACTGGATGCCCGTGATCTTCAGGCCCTTAGACGGCACTGCATCACATACAGGAATGCTACTGTAATGGAAATCACAACATGGGCTCAGGAATACTTCCAGAAAACATTGTCGGTGAACACAATCCACCGTGCCATTCGCCGTTGCAGGCTAAAACTCTATAGGTCAAAAAAGAAGCACGATTCAGAAGTGCAGGCGTTTTCTCTGGGCCAAGGCTCATTTAAAATGGACTGTGGCAAAGTGGAAAACTGTTCTGTGGTCAGACAAATCAAAATTTGAAGTTCTTTTTGGAAAACTGGGACGCCATGTCATCCGGACTAAAGAGGACAAGGACAACCCAAGTTGTTATCAGCGCTCAGTTCAGAAGCCTGCATCTCTGATGGTATGGGGTTGCATGAGTGCGTGTGGCATGGGCAGCTTACACATCTGAAAAGGCACCACCAATGCTGAAAGGTATATCAAAGTTCTACAGGGTTTATGCAGGTTTCAGTAAGTCAAATTTAAGACCTTTTTAAGACATTTTAAGACCATAAAGACTGAAATTTAAGACCTACACGACGCATTACCAAAAAATATTCAAATCAAAGAAATTCTGAAAAAAAAAAACACTTTATTTCAATGAATTCAGTCATTGAAAAAGCATTAATTTAATTTACAGATAAAGCAATCATATTATTAACCTTCCACACACATCAATGTGCCAAATGCCCAAAACCTTAGGCCCAAAATGAAAATAGGCTCAAACAAACTTGCCCTCAAATAGAATAGATTTCATCTCATTATTTATTTACATTACAAAACAGCATATTAATAGCCTAATAGAGATTGAACAGGCTACTCCAACCCATGTAACAACCAATGTAGCACACACACACACACACACCAGATAATCCATTTTAGATAGATAGATACTTACCTCGGGATAATTAGAGTATCTATCTAACATGGATTATCTGATATATGTATGTGTATGTGTATGTGTGTGTGTGTATGTCCCGCACTTTCCCATGAACTGTGAGCCCAGGTACCTTGACTTAACAATTTCATTGTTCCAGAACAATGGTCTTGTTGGTCTGATTTTGGCTTTCATTGAACGTTACGACATACGGCCCGGTAAGAGTACGAATCAATTCCCTCTTTATAAACTCCCCCAATCCAAATCTTGCCATAAGCGATCTTGTTGGGCCCACAAGAGAACTGCTTCGCGATTACTGAATCAGGGAACATCACTTGGAAGAGATCGCTAATCTCACTGTTGCTATTAAATGAGTGGTGTTTGTTTAGTCACCGTGTGTAGTATACAAATCACCTCGGCTTTCGATGTGTCAGTCGCTCCAAAAGTACCTCGAAGGTTGTTCGACGGAGCTGTGATGATATTGCGCTGGAGACCAGAGGGACCAAGCATTGAGGAGGAGGACGGCAGTGGTGAGGCTAATTGGCCGAGTCCGCTGAAGGGATTTTGCGGCTAGCTTGTGTTTCTCCGCTCTGGCGTGTGACTCCAGCGCCTTTACACCGCTTCACACTCAGACTCTAACTGATATATTTTTTTTTTTTTGCAAAGTTTGCAGTGAGCCTCGTACCTGGAGCTGGGTACTGCTTGTAACCAACAGCAGAAATCGCTATGATCTAGCCATGTCTCGTTGAAAGTACACTTTCCCATTTTCCACATGTAGCCGAACTTTAACAAACTCTGAGGAGACGCAGACGTATTTCGCGGGCAGGTATTGCATTTATCACGGGATTTGTAGTTTTATCACCGCGTATACCAACACCAATATACCCCAGAAAGAACTACGACTCGCTACTTTTTTGCTACTTTGTAATAACTTTCAGCAGGTAGCGTTTATGGAAATGGGTAAAAAAAAATTAAGACCTGACTAAATTAAATTTAAGACCTCGAATGAAAATCTGGCCATTTTTAAGACTTTTTAAGGCCTTAAATTTAAAGTTCAGAATTTTAGACTTTTTAAGACTTTTTAAGACCCCGCGGAAACCCTGGTTCTAGAACAACATATGCTCCCATCCAGACGTCGTCTCTTTCAGGGAAGACCTTGCATTTTCCAACATGACAATGCCAGACCACATACTGCATCAATTACAACATCATGGCTGTGTAGAAGAAGGATCCGGGTACTGAAATGGCCAGCCTGCAGTCCAGATCTTTCACCCATAGAAAACATTTGGCGCATCATAAAGAGGAAGATGCGACAAAGAAGACCTAAGACAGTTGAGCAGCTAGAAGCCTGTATTAGACAAGAATGGGACAACATTTCTGTTCCAAAACTTGAGCATCTTGTCTCCTCAGTCCCCAGATGTTCGCAGACTGTTTTAAATAGAAGATGGGATGCCACACAGTGGTTTGTTTTTTAATTCTTTACACCAGGGGTACTCAACAGGCGGCCCGCGGGCCGCATCCGGCCCGTCAGCATTACATTTGTGGCCCGCATCATGCTACATATAAATGTATTTTTATTATAATTTGCGATCAAAATTAGCGTGAATATTACTTTGTTTTTTTACACGTACAAAAGGGTAGGCGTACAGTGCACGTGACGCTGTAATGCTGCGTTCACACCGAACGCGTCTGGGGCGTCTGAGGCGTCTGACTTACATGTTAAGTTAATGCAAACGCGCGTCTAGAGGTCCTGCGGCGCGAATCAAGCGTCTAGCGCGGCGCAAATCGGCCGTTGACGCGCGAATGGCGCGGCGCGAATTGAGCGTTCACGCGGCTGACGCGCGAATTGAGCGTCTGACGCCCAAACGCCCGAGTTGAAAAATCTGAACTTTGGCGTAAATTCGCGGCGCGTTAACCAATCAGGGACTCTGCTTTGGTAGTAACGTGTTTATGATGTGATCAGTGATGCCGGAGACCAGAACAAAGATGTCGCTGTGTGTGGCCACCCTGAGCTCTGTGATGTGTCATTATATTTTTATCGAGACAGGAATAAAAAGGACCTTGCCTGGAAGAGAATAAGCGAAGAAATCGGACAATCTGGTTAGTTGTAAAACTTTTTGCATGATTTTAGCCGTTGATACTAGCCCACCTTCTAGCTAGCAAAAGTCGGCCGGCATAACGAGTTAAATTGCCGCTACAGGTTTCCAACTGACGAGATTATGTGTTTATTCAGAGGATCTGTGCAAAAAGAGATGAAAGCCCCTCCCATGACGCAAATTCGCGTCTGAACACACTTTGTTTAGACCGGGTGTGTCTCATACGTTCTGAAAAGTGAAGCCACGGGCTCTTTGATCGCCCCCTGGAGGCTGGATGCAGTACAGGTCATAAACCCCGCCCTCTCAATGCAGTCGAATGAGACTTCAGTGAAAACTTAAAAATAAATTCTGCTTCAAATAAAACTTTATGAAAAATGGTTTTGGTCATTTAAGGTAGTTGTTATCACACTGATATATATTCAATTGTTCGTTTTTGTGATGATTTAGATTTTAGCTAGCAATTTGATGCTATAAAAACGGGGCGTGTCGTCATGATTCGAACTTGATTGACAGCTCAGCTTGTCTGAGGACTGTCGGAGCTTCGAGGGGAGATTGAAGATGTATTAACTAACTGTTAATTTTCGATTTCTTTGTTATTTAACACCAACAAAATGAGTTGTTCAGCAGTAAACTGTACTAACCGACCTACAGGATCTGACGGATCACTGAACCTTTTTCTGTAACATTAAATATGGGTGTTATAAGCTAATTAATAAATGTTATTAGTTAAGATAACACACCTAATGTTAACAATGTCGGGAAAAAGCAGGTGATCGTTATCTGGCAGTTACTTATTATTTTTATGGGTATAAAATAATAATTAGCAGGACAAAACTAATGATAGCTTACTCTAATTACAGCAATCGATCTCCTGTAACATTAGTTGAACTTGATTTAAAATGGCAGGACCGTTTCTGACGATTTAGAGTTGTTTCTAGTGGCATTTTATATTGATTTTATCTACTGAATTTGCCGTTTTAAAAGTATTATTGTTCTAGAAATAGAATAGCCTATTATTTTATAGGTAGAATTTTAAATTGTATATAATTTTTATAGTCTATTTAAAATACATGAATGATGACGCAGTCGTCTGGGCGGAAGTTTGATATCGCGACTCCGCCTCCGGCTCCACTGACGGTTCCTTCTGCGCATGCCCAGGCTCCAAACTTACGTATTGCGTAACATGTCAGCGCCCATTCGGTCGGCCATTTTGGCTTCAGTTCATTACAATGGAAGGAAGCGACGTCGCGTCGTCCATCTTTTTTTACAGTCTATGGTTTAGACGCGCGAATTGAGCGAATTTTACGCGCGTCTGAAGCGTCTGACTTCAAAATGTTCAAGCGTCCAACTAGACGCGTCTGGCGCGAATTTGACGCCCCAGACGCGTTCGGTGTGAACGCAGCATAATCATCAGCAGAGAACGCGTATAGTGTACGCGCGCAACATAATTTTTCTAACCGCAAAAAACAATATAAACTGAAGGCACTTTGCACGCGCGCATTGAATAGTTTTTGCACTAATTTAGTTTGTCCACGAGGTGTCAGCACTGAAACGGGCTGTTGTTTCAGTCTGAAAAGAAACGGAGAAGACAGCACAACAAACACCTACCGTGTTGAAGAGCGCTCGTTTGAGGGGATTAAAAGATACCAGCAACTCTAATTTTAAACAAGTACAAAGAGATTTTATTGTAACTATTTGAGCGAAAAAGACTAGGCAAGCATGAATCTCTCTAGTGCGCATGTGTCGAGCACTTGTGTTCGTGAACGCCATCAAAGGCTCGAGACTGTGCGCGCAAGTAAAAAACAAAGTAACCTTATTTTTCCATGATGAAATGCAGTTGACATTCCTCAAACTTTGCAGTGTGTAAGTTGCCGAGCAGCATGAAAAACACACCTTTTATTCTTAATGTCAATGTGTTATAAACCGAAAGCAAGCAGCGCTCCTATTACAGATCTGTCATCACATCATTGAGCTCACGGAGAATATCTGATTTATCATGTTTACAACGTTGGTTATAGTTAGATAATTCATAAAATTGTGATTGAACATTAAAAAAAATATATATATATTTTTGGATTCTGACCAAATTAAAAGGTAGGTAATAATAGTACAAATAATAAAACATTTATTCTCTGAGTATAAATAAGTGCTATAAAAAGTGTTAAAAAGGTGCAATGGAGTATAAAAAGACTATAAAAAAGTGCAATGTTTTCGTCTTATGGACAAACTCTCATCAGCCAGTGAACAACAGCCAGGCCCTAAAAACTGCACTTTTAGTAAATAAACAGTAAAACTACAAATATTGTCTTAGGTAGGCCTAAATAAAAGTCTTACGATCCAAGATATAATTTGTGGCCCTTCGCGTTTCATTTGGTTAAAATGCGGCCCTCTTGGCCTCTGAACTTGAGTACCCCTGCTTTACACCATGTTAGCATCATGGCTATTTACATGGCAAAAAAGTTCAGTATCAAAAAAAAAAAAAAAAAAATTACATTATAAAACATTTCATCTTACATAAGATAGAAAATCTAAAATACATTCAGGTGGTACATTTCCAAATATTCCATGCAAGCTTGTTTCTGAATAAAAGCGTTTTCTAGCAGCATCATAATAATTACAATTCAACAAAATATGCTTAATAGTTAAAGGAACTTTACAACTTTACATATAGGAACTTCGGCCACACAGTGGTAAACATGGCCTTGTCCCAACTTTGAGATGTGTTGATGCCATGAAGTTTAAAATCAACTTATTTTTCCCTTAAAATGATAAATTTTCTCAGTTTAAACATTTGATATGTCGTCAATATTTTATTCAGAATACAACATAGATATTTGAAACTTCCACATCATTGCATTCTGTTTTTATTCACAATTTGTACAGTGTCCCAACTTTTTTGCAATCGGGTTTGTATATTTCACCTCTTTAAAGCCATTAGTCATTATTAATCATACCTGCTGGAGCACTTGCTGATATCCATGGGCCTGAACCTGCAGCTGCTGTGTGCCTGGAGCCACGAGAGTGGTGAAGTGACCCTGACTGTCTGCATGAACACTCACAGAACCGTTCACCACCACAACAGCACCCGACACCGGATGGCCTTTACTGTCCCTCACAACACCACTCAGCCTTCTGTGAACCTTCAGAGATCAAAACAGATTTAAATGAGTTTAGGTTGCTTGAAAATATGGCTGTTCTGAGAAGATTGAGAAGAAAATTAGTGCATCCACCTCTAGCACCATGCGGAAAAGAGGCATTCTGTTCTCCATCCACAGTGAGAAGAGCTGATTTTCAGATGGGAACATACAACAGCCAGTGTACACCGTGATCTCAGGGCAAACACCCACGTCCAAACTGAAGTCCTGAAAGAACAACATTTGTAGTTTCTTAAAGTTGCAGAAAATGAGATTTGAAAGCTACAGTACAGTGAAAGATTTTTGGATAATGATTGATTTAACTGGCTTAAATGACCCTTTTCATTTTGGTGAACTACTACTAGAGCCAACACTTGTTCATTGTAAACAGTTATGTCTCATTCAGCACACAAGTTGTAACCTACATGGTCATGTTTTTTTTTTTGTTTTTTTTGTAATTTGATCTACACTGTGTTAAATAAAGTCACAACAATTAAGTCATAAGTGAAATATGACAATATCTACAAACATGACAGAAAATATGCCATTTGGACAGTCTCAAATGATTCCAATACCTTCATACTGCCAGTGTGAGCACTGAAATCCACACCCTTCAGGACCCCTCCTGGGATTTTCGCTGTTGAGTTATAGACAAAACATATGAAGATGACTCCATTCTATGTAATTTTAGCCATTTTCTTTTAATATGTGAATCTGAAAGAGTCTTTTCAATAGTACCTGATTTTTTTGAACATCCTGCATTACCCAAGTGCATGAAAGGATGACTTCTGGCATACAAGGAGGCCAAATATCTCAATGTCTCCTCATTTGTTGCTGTAGGGTCAACATTAGTCAAATTCTTTATGACTTGCTTAAAATAACATTTCCAGGAATATGAAGAAAAGTCTAATGCTGCATCCCTATTCACCTACTTATACTATGCCCTAAAAGTATGTAGCTTACCGTTTTGTGAAGAAAAAGTACATTTTTTTTCTTCTCAGTGTAGCAGAAGAGTAGGCAAGCTTTGGGACGTACTACTTCGTCATAACAGCGTCTTTAAAGGACAACTCCGTTGCTTCGTTACGTGCAACCTGACATCGTTTAAACTGCCATGTCAATCATCTTGCCACAGTTAAAGGAACGCTCCACTTTTTTTGAAAATAGGCACATTTTCCATTTAAACAGTTTTACCGTTTTCAAATCCATTCAGCCAATCTCTGGGTCTGGCGGTACCACTTTTAGAATATCTTAGCATAGTTCATTGAATCTGGTTAGACTGTTAGCATCTCGTTAAAAAATGGTTGCAAGGAACGCTCCCTGTGCAAGCAGGGGGTCACAGGCACTGCGTATATCATTGCGCCTGCTGCACCCATGGTATGGCAGTAAAGTTCCTTGATTATTACGCCGGAATGGGAGTAGAATTCCTAGCCATATCGGCCTAGAAAAAGCACAACTTTTTATTTTCCGTTGGTTTTAGTACATGATGTAACTACAGAAGAGTCAAGTTTTAAATAGGACAAAATATCGAAACTTGTGTTATTTGAGTGAGATGCTAATGGTCTAATCAGATTCAATGAACTATGCTAAGCTATGATAAAAAGTGGTACCGCCAGACCCGGAGATTATAATATCAATATACTATGATTTGGGATGCACCGATTCTAATTTCAAATACTATTTAGGACAGATAGTATGCGAATTGGGACGCACCATATAACTAGACTTTGCTATGAAGGCTCTAACATATTTCTATGTGGTTGTTCTGGATGGCTGTTTATACCTTACTAAAATGTACCATGTAACACCCCGAATTGTGTAAAGATACTTAAATAAGATTAAATAAGCATACATGCATTCAATTCATTTTTTTTTTCTTCATTGGCTAGGTGGCAATCATAAGCCCAGTCACTGACATAAAATTGATCCTGTACAGTTTATGCCTGTTTTATTGTGCTGTTGGTTACCATGCTGTTTAGATCGGTCATAGGGATATGTGGCCAGCAGAGAGCCTCCCTCCAGCACTACTGAGAGAGAGAATTTCCCTCCATGAATCAGATCCATCACTGCACGGGTCTCTGGCTGCACTGACGCATTACCTATGTATAAACAAATGTCATTCACTGACCACTTCACAAGCTTTTTTTAATGACAACTTTAATGCAGAGCGTTTACGGACCATAGAAGAAATCTGTATCCAGATCTATTCCATGAGCGTTGTTGTGCCCCACACTGGAAGAGCAGAGCCCCTCATGTGCCTGCTCCCTACCATCAGGGTTTACACACGGGACAATCAGTATCCTGCTCCTGTCAACCAGCTAAGGTGAAAAAAAAAAAAAAAAAAAAAAGCACAAACTCTGCCTGAGCTGCAATTCTAAAGGTCAGGTAACATTTAACATTCCTCTGCAAAATGTTGTGGACGAAATCCAGTCATTTCAGTCCGTGCAGGAGTTTTGTGAGGCTGAAAAGGAGCTTTCACTTGTGTTCAAGTCGGTCACACAAATTCATTGCACTCAACAGAAAGCCGTTTTGTTTTGAAAGTGACTTCTGCATGAGCTATGCTTCATACATCTACAAACTATTCATAATGGACTTTTTTATTTAGTTATAAATCCTGCCAAAAATTGTGTTAATGTGAATACGCCTTAAGGCAAAATTGCTGAATCTGTCACAGTGATGTGTTCACACTTGTAGTTTGGTTCTCTTGGTTCTTTTTGTCCAGACCAAAAACAGAAAATATATTTAGTCTTGTTTTGCTTAGCGTTCACACTGTAGTTTTTAAATCTGTATTATTATATTATATTATATTATATTATATTATATTATATTATATTATATTATATTATATTATATTATATTATATTATATTATATTATATTATATTATATTATATGAGTACAGTCCAAAAGTTTGGAACCACTAAGATTTTTAATGTTTTTAAAAGAAGTTTCGTCTGCTCACCAAGGCTACATTTATTTAATTAAAAATACAGTAAAAAAAAAAAACAGTAATATTGTGAAATATTACTACAATTTAAAATAACTGTCAAATATATTCAAATAGAAAACAAAGTAATTTATTCCTGTGATGCAAAGCTGAATTTTCAGCATCATTACTCCAGTCTTCAGTGTCACATGATCCTTCAGAAATCATTCTAATATGCTGATCTGCTGCTCAAGAAACATTTAATGTGTACAATTGTACAAAATATTTGTGTACAATATTTTTTTTCAGGATTATTTGATGAATAGAAAGTTCAAAAGAACAGTGTTTATCTGAAATCTAATCTTTTGTAACATTATAAATGTCTTTACTGCCACTTTTGATTGATTTAATGCATCCTTGCTGAATAAAAGTATTCATTTCTTTAATTTCTTTTCAAAAAAATAAAAATTCTTACTGACCCCAAACTTTTGAACGGTAGTGTATAATGCTACAGAAGCTTTGTATTTCAGATAAATGCTGTTCTTTTGAACTTTCTATTCATCAAGGAATCCTGAAAAAAAAAAAGTACACAACTGTTTTCAACATTGAAAATAATCATAAATGTTTCTTGAGCAGCAGATCAGCATATTAGAATGATTTCTGAAGGATCATGTGACACTGAACACTGGAGTAGCGATGCTGAAAATTCAGCTTTGCATCACAGGAATAAATTACTTTGTCAAATATATTTAAATAGTACACAGTTATTTCAAATTGTAATAATATTTCACAATATTACTGTTTTTTACTGTATGACGGAACTTAATGAACATCCAAACCAATGCTGTGTTCTGGGCTAAATGGGACAGCATTTTGACCAGCTGAGAACTAGTGAAGAGTTTATAAAATAAAACAGCACCAGGAATTCCTCAGTTGCACAAAAAACAAAGATCTGCTGCAGGCGTTTCCGACGCCTCTATGAACTGTGGCAACGTAGTTCCTATGACAAGAAAAAACGGGTATGTTTCAGCATTCTGTCCTTTTTAGGGTCGCATCTTGTGACATCACGTCCTGTTTTTGGTTTGTTTAGATATCTTATATGAATGCAATGCGGACCTATCAGTCGAACTGCACCAGAGTTCACTTGGAAGCCTTTTCAGGGGTCTCGGTTTGCTGGTTTGATGCACACCAGGGTTTGGATGACAGCGTTCACACTTTTTCAAATGAACTACATGAACAGAGTAATCACACCAGAGTTCATTTTAATCAAACCAAACCTGCAAAGTGTGAACACACCCTAATTTGTGTTGGAAATGGTGTTGGGAGTAAAATCTATTTCAATGTTTTTACATGCTGATAATGTTTTTCAATGTTTTGTGAAGCTTGCCTTGGTGACAGCAGGATTCCTGCCATAGTTGAGGCAGAGAACAGAAGCAAACTCAAGCAGCAACTCTGGACCTACTGCCGCATTACCATGGACTCCAGCCACAAAAAGGATCTTGGGTTCGGCAGGTTGAGGAATCCCCAAATGGCTGGTGATCTCAAGGGCCCAGATAGTTCTGAACTCAGAGCTTTGACCCAAACTGACCCCAGAAGAAAAAAAAAGTAGTGATTAAAACAGTTTCACAACATCATTACCTTCCAACTCCATTCAATGAATTCTTATGATCTACATTAAGTTATTTTTCCTCAAATAACTACAAAAATGTGAATGATGTTTGCCATGGATGGTGGCTAAGGTGTTCTGAGTGGATGTTAGCACACTGCAATGCAGTTGCTATAGTGGTAACTACAGCAACTTCAAGTCAAAATATCCAATCTCCCAAGTCCTTAGCAAGATTTGAAAGACCAGTGTTGGGGGTAACGCATTACAAGTAACTTAATCAGATTACTTTTTTCAAGTTACACATTACTTTTCATTTCACAACAAAATATCTAATTTATTTTCAAATAAGTAATGCAAGTTACTTTGTTTTCCCATTTATTGACTGGCACCTCTCCTGTCCCCATGTTGAGAGAAATCGGGAGTAATGCTGTGTTCCAGGCAACCCGTAACCTGCGTTTTTCCAACCTTCTACCCGTGAAAGTGCACTGGAACGGCAGTCAAACCCGTGACTTCCCACCCATGAACTCGTACTACATCGATGTACTCCCAGTTCCGTGCTCTGACATCACATAGCCCGCGAAACAGCAACGGCAGCCCCTACGGATGCGGTGTTTATGCAAGTGGTAAATGGTGAGAAATAGACTTTAGGACAATATAACGTTGAAATCAAATTAATAATAATATAATAATGATAAATAATACACACACGATTATGTATTACAATGTTATGTGTCTGAAACGATTGTAAATGAGCATAAGCCTCGTACGTCCACCATACTTGTTTGTTTACATCAAGCTACCACAATTCTTTGAGCTCAGACAGTTTGGCGTGACTTGCCTGGAACGCTACAAAGATGCAAGTCGTGGTTTGAAGTCATGACTTACGGGCTCAAAAACCTGCCTGGAAAGCAGCATAAGTGCAGAGGCGTTGTGCGTAAACATTATGGTTATTGTAGTTCTAGACTAAATGTGAGAATGCATTTACTAATCTCACAAGATTCAGTATTCCTCAACATTAATAAAATAAGTGAAATGCATTATCAGAATATTACACAAACCTCCAGAGTTAAAAAACGCATTAAATGAAACAAATGTTAAGTATATTTTTATGCATTTAATCTTACTTTATTTGACCAATGTATTTGCTGTTGACCTTCGATGATTCAGTTAAACCAGAAGCAAAAATTTAGATTTTTTGTTTTATTGGTGAAGTAAGCATTAAACTTTCTTCTCCTGCATCCTATTCTGCAATCCAGAATGACAGCACCTTATTTCAATTCTGGTGTGAAAGGGCCTTTACATTTTCCCAAAAATAGAACTTTTTGGTTTTATATATATATATATATTATAATATAATATAATATTATATATATAAAAACAACATCATCTCAGGTGAGAAAAAGTAACGCAAAAGTAACAACGCTTTGCTTTTCTTAAAAAGTAACTAAGTAACGCAATTGGTTACTTTTTAAGGGAGTAATGCAATATTGTAATGCATAACTTTTCAAAGTAACTTTCCCCAACACTGATAAAGACACATCTTCAGGTTTGCATACCTGTATAGATGTGTGATGTGAGGGAAGTTTAAGGCCAGTCCTCTCAGGAACTCGGAGCGTTCCCTGTAGGTTCGGTACTGTAGGGTCTTAGCAGGTAGAAGGCTGCGGACCAACTGATCCAGCCCGCCAGGGACTAAAAGCTGCTCTACCAGATTCTCAAAGTCCTTCTGTTCTCCTCCAGATGGATGCAATGCTTTTCTGGTCAGCTTAAAGTTCAGCTGCTCCATCCGAGACTCCAACACCCGGACAGATGCTGACATTGGAGTATAACTGGGAGAAAATGGCACAACAAATTTAACGGCTGACCCATTTTTTTTAACTGGCATTATATTCATTTGTTGTGAAGGTTAAGGTCTCACCCTGGAGCAGAGGCAGTGAGATGATAAGAACCAGGAGCCAGGGGTCTCCAGTATTGTCCTGTGCTGCTGGTGTGGACTTGATGCCTTGAGCCTTTCACCACGACTGTGGCATTACCAATGCCTTTGCCAGAATGACCATCAGTCACCATACCCCTCACAAACAAATGAACCTGAAATACGAGACATCACACAAACCATGTAAATGTTTAAACAGAATACCTCCCCCAAAAAGACAATGTCTTGTTCATGATGTCAGGATCAAGAATGAATCACCTGCTGTATAATCTGTAAGATCGCTCTGTGATTCTTCTCCCAGTACTCGGAGAGCAGCTCCTCTGGTGGGAGCAGCTCACAGCTCAGACCAATGTTAATGGCTAAAGTGTCAGTGCCGTGATACGCCCAAGTCAGCATATCAGTTCCTACCATTATGCAGAAGGCAAGAACAATGTTGATTTCTGTGTGAATCAGGATATTCAACATAGAAGAATATGTTCTGATGAACAGAAATATAAGACAAAATATAATAAAAAAATAATATTATATTATATTATATTATATTATATTATATTATATTATATTATATTATATTATATTATATTATATTATATTATATAAAACTTTTTTTTGAACAGTACTTGTTCACTACTTTTGAACAGTAGTGTGTACTTTTTATTATTTTATTCAGCAAAAACATTAAAGGTGCTAAAGAGGATTTTTTCGTCGACTGAGAATCCAAAGACTGTTAGTGAGTTTTTGAAATGAGCGCATGCGTACGAACAACCCCCCTCCTTCACAGCTCATTTCAAAGGAACACCTCCCAAAACTCGTGCACGAGTATTGGAACACGAGTGTTTGCATGCGGCGCCTGTGGAGTGTGGAAAGTTACTGGAGCGCGCAGCCGCTCGTCTCTCACAAGGAACGTCACGGCAGTGATTGACAAGCCAGAGGGCCAATCGTTTACACGATGATCGCATAAACGATTGGCTGATGTTTATAAGGCCCTACCTCGTAAACAGATGATGTATATTAATATTATTCATTTCAGTGCACCTAATAAATAGTCTTTTATCAGTTAGTAAACACAGTTTCAAGTAATATTGCAAAAATGTATAAAACAAAACATCCTCTTTAGCACCTTTAAGGGACAGAAAGCTCTGATTTCATCAAAAAGATCTTCATTTGCCTTCTGAGGATGAATGAAAGTCTTATGGGTTCGAATAATGATGCTGAAAATTACGCTTCGACATCACAGGAAAAAAATTACATAAATTATATGTAATTTTAATATATTTGATACAATATATTAAATAGAAAACAAGAACAAGCATTTAAAAAAAAAACAAAAAAAAACAAAACAAATCGTACTGACCCCAAACTTTTGAAGGGTAATGTAAACTTTTTTTTTTTTTTTTAAATGTTGACTTTTCAGTCTGACCTGTGGCTACTGGACGATTGTGCTTAATGCCTTTTTTCTTTCTGGGTCTTGGAACGTCACAAGCCTGGGGCTCTTGAAAAGCCTGAGATTGCTGGAACCAATGAAACGACAACAGTATTGGACAATTTGAGTTAGACATTTGATATACATATTATAGAAAACTGACATTCTATGAATCAGTTAAATTAAAAATGTCAAAAGTTACGTAATTGATGATACATAAAGCATTCAAAATACACACCATATAATAGGCTTTTGCAACGGATTTAAACATGTACTCATCAATGCGGTCAAGGGAACTCGGATACACGACTCCCCTAAACCCTAGAAACAACAATGGCAGTTCAGATATGTCATTTAAAAATGTCATTAACATTTTGAGACAAACTTAAGACTGCCACTTTCTGTACCTCCACGTATACTTGCAGACAACACAAAGGAGTGGGCCTTGACCCAGTTTATCACTGCTCGAGTTTCTGCTTCAACAGAATTCCTCGATTGTGACTGTTCAGGGAAATTCGCATTCAGGTCAACACGATGACTATTACGGTGTCCAATAATACTCAGGTCTCCCGAGACCCGGCCTTTGTGAGCTACGAAAAAAAATCAGGGTAAATACAGAAGAGAACAATTAAACAACCTGCCACTATATTTTCTTGTACCTTTTAGTGCCAATTCAAACCCATCTGGGTTCATGGAAGGCATGATGTGAATTCTTGTGCCATTGACCAGACGTGTGACCAATGGATCTTTGCCATAATTGCGACACAAGTATTCAACCAGATTAAGAAGAATCTCACGACCGATAAACTCATTTCCATGCAGGTTACCCACAAACATGACCTCTGGTTTGCCTGGTTGAAGTAAGGAGAGGTTATCACTAGACATATAGACATATTAAATGTACACTACTAGTCAAACATTTGGAATAATTAAGATTTTTGTTCTTGAAAGTCTGTTATGCTCAACAAGTTTGCATTTACTTGCTCAAAAATACTGTTAAAGTATTTTTAACAGTAATGTTTTAACATTAACCCCCCCTTTTATTCCACTGATGGAAACCTGAATTTTCAGCATCATTAGTTGTTAAGAAATTAGTATTTTTGATTAAATTTAAATACTTTAAAATTACATTGAACAAAAGTGACAGTAAAGACATTTAACTTCTAAAGAAAACATTATTTAAACAACATTTCAGAATGTTACTGTTTTTACTCCATTTTGATCAAATAAATGCAAGAGTATATAAGGGTTAGGAAAATTATTCCTAATTTTTGACCCATAGTGTACAAACATATACAACATAAAAATCTGACTGTTTGCAACTGCACCTTGCTGATCAACACCAGGATTGGTAGATATCTCCATCACATAAAGATTCCTGCCCTGCACTGATTGTCCAGCAGAGTTCAGATCAGTGATGTTTGGATAGACGGCACTAAACAGTTGCAACAACATCTCCATTTCATCATAACTATGATGTCGGAATTTCAAAGTCTGGATTGGATATGTTGAGGTGGGAAGCCCTAGTGTTCTCAGATCTTCATTGGTTACTGTATGTTGTTCAGAGGGATCTAACATTAACATTTCCTCTACAGGTTTCTCAAGAGTAAAGTTTAGCAGTGTGGCTTTGCCTTCAATCACTGGCACATTCTTAACAGTATTTGAAAGGTACCTGAAGGAAACATGAAAAATTCATTAAATTGAAATACTTCCATATCATCATTTTACATTTATGCATATACACATAATCACCCAGGTGAGCTAGCAGTGATGTCATATCTTCCAGGCAGCAGCAGGCGATAATAATCACCAAACATCCAGGTTGTGATGTTGTGATGAATTCCAGAAACAAAGATTGTGGCATTTGGGAGGCCAAAGCCTGATCTGGTCATTACGAAACCTCTCACACCAATATGAGCCTTGAACAGAAACAAAATAAGATTTGATAATCAAAAAAAAATAAATAAATAAAATAAAACAAATAATAATAATAATAATAATAATTCAATTTCAATTTCTTTAGAAAACATTTTAAAGAAAACTGTCAGCCAACAATAACTTCTAAATCACGAAGACCAAAGCAAAAAAACAAAATCCTAATGCCTCGATCATGGGCTGGCATATGCAAATATTGGGGGCGTACACCCCGACTGTTACGTAAGAGTCGGTGTTATTTTGAGATTCGCCTGTTCTTCGGAGGTCTTTTAAACAAATGAGATTTAAGAAGGAGGTATATAGAAGTATATAAGGAGGAGGAAACAATGCAGTTTGAGACTCACTGTATGTCATTTCCATGTACTGAACTCTTGTTATTCAACTATGCCGAGGTAAATTCAATTTTCAATTCGATGGCACCTTTAAGACTTCTCTCTATTCCTTAGTAAAAGTTGGTCTCAGCAGCTTTGTGAATAGGTTTTAAGAGAAAACTCTTAACTAAGAACTTTTATTGCCATTTAGGAGAACTCTTAGTGGTAAGTAGGGCTGGGTATCGTTCAAAAATTTTCGATACCGAGACGATACCGATACCTTGACTTCGATACCGATACCTAAACGATACCTTTTTCGGTACCAGTTTTAAAAAATCTGTTTAAACAAGATTACATAACCTCAAAAAAACTTTGGTTTTATATTTTAACTTTGTTGACTTTTTATCAGACTCAAAGACTCCTGTCCTGAGCCACTGCGGGGAACAAAAAAAGCACAAATTAACAAAATTTACCCAACACAATAAATCAGTGCAAATAGTTTTAATAAAGTTTAGTTTTCAATGCAAAAAATTAAGTATGTGAGGCTCTTTTTAAATCACTCAGCAATTGTTCTTCAAAAAATTTATTATTATTAACAAGATCAAAGCGGAAGTAAGAGTGACGCAAGTTCGTTGCGTCTTACCGTGAAATAAGAGTTCTGTGTCTTCATTAAAATCAACACATTAATGATTCATCTCTCATCCACCCGCAATTAATTTGAATGTTATTTTTTTATTACTTGGACCGACCCGCAAATTATCCGCAGTATCAGGAGGACGCTGATACCCCTTTTTCAGCAGAATTGTTCGCGTTCTGGAGCCAGAGGCAGAGCCTGTGCTCGTGCAGGTGAACGAGCCTGTCACGAACCGGTCGCGAGTTTCCATAGACTTGAGGGAAGAACGCTGATGTAAAGCTGCTGTGTGTTGTACCTGTCCATAACTAGTCTAAAAAACATTGCGCGTTCCGCTGTTTCTGCAGGCAGTGCTACACTTTTGTTTTCTGTTAACAGTATCTGTAGTGAACCGGCTGCTCACATAAACAGCCGTTTCTCACCCGTCCATTCGGAGATAAACTGAAAACGAAACCGTTGATTCAATCGCCCTCTCGCACATTTAGATATAAATAACAATGTAGCGCAACGTTACTTGCTCCTCAACGAGACAGCGAAAGCATTTCTCCGCGCCTCTCCTCGATCGGCTCCATTCTGAGGTAGCCTACCGAAATTTGGTACCGAATGACAAGACACTTTTCGATACTCGGTAGTATCGAGGCAGTTCGATCGGTACCTAAAAAGTATCGAGTTCGGTACCCAGCCCTAGTGGTAAGATAAAATGTTTTGTGAATAGAGGGTATGCATCGACATCACTTTCCTGCCCTCAGCTGGACTGAGTGGCACAAGAACCTGCGTGACTGGATTTAATAGGAGAAACTGTGAAAACGGAGTAAAACAAACGATTACACTAAAGGTTGGACTCGAATGTGTTCCTTACAACTTGTCATATAAACCTAATCCATGGATATTGACATGCAGCCAGGAGTCGTGTTTCCTGACATTTATATGTGCCTGATTTCGACGCCAGGGAAATACATTAAGCAAATCTGCCTTTAAATATTTTATATAAAAACAATATAAGTAGGTCTAAATCTCATTGATCACTTATATCAATGTTATATCGTCACATTGTCCAGCCCAACACATATATAATTTTATAGTATAGTTTGTCAACAGGGCCGGATTAACATAAGGGCTAGGTGGGGCTGAAGCCCCAGGGCCCGCGGGTAGAGGGGGCCCGTGATTGGCTGGAGGAAATGAGATTGACAAGTCATAGGTGGTTGATTTGTGTCTAATAAAATAACAAGAAAAAATTATTGGAAAATGTGCCTGACTGATAAATCATCGTCCAATCAAAATCACTTTACAATTCGTGCCATGACATCGGGAAACGCCTCTTTGCGTTACGCTATGGCATGTAGACTAGAAAATTGGCCTTTTTTGCTTTTTCAGCCTCGCTGGTGTTCAAAAAATGATTAAAAAAAGTGATAGTGGTGCGCAAAAACGGACAAATAAGCTTGAAAGCGAGAAAAGGGATGCTAATCTTATAGCAAAAATACCAAAACTAATTTCTTCGGTTCACATAAAACATCCGTACCAGTGGAAGACTCCGCGTGCAGCGGCAGCTTACAATTATCTTCACCCACCGACACCGTCGCCGATCATGCTTTACACGTTGAAGAAGGTGAGATAGCAGCTGCATCAAGTTATTATTCTTATAACGAGTTAAGCCCTATTCGGATGGATGGTAATTGTTTCTCATGAAAACGTAAGGTGTTTTCAACATTTGCAGGGACGAGTCGATTGATTTTATTGCCGTTTGAATTCAGAATGTCAGTGTTTTTCTCTCATC
This sequence comes from Chanodichthys erythropterus, assembly GCF_024489055.1. NCBI lineage: Eukaryota > Metazoa > Chordata > Actinopteri > Cypriniformes > Xenocyprididae > Chanodichthys > Chanodichthys erythropterus. The sequence continues at coordinate 30,686,790 of NC_090242.1, read as the reverse complement.
ATCATCACCCGTGTAAAAATCCAGAATTAACATTCCTACAGTTTTTTTGACGAACACCAATGTCGTGTGACTTGTCTCCACTATCTGCCTTTGAAGCACATTCTATCAGTTGCAGTTCTGGTGCCTCCATCCGTACAACTCGACCTCGACACATTCACATCACACGTTAACACAGCGGTAGAGTTACTCACGGGACACTGCACTTATTCGCAATCACAAAAGTTCTTTATTTGCATGTGCTTTAAAGCCCTGCCAGTTAAACATGTAATTCGTGCGCTGCGCTTTTTCTGACCCCATACACCCGAAGCGTGCACACACACTTAAGCCTGTCAAACAGCACCTGACTACTGGACTTCATCTTTCGCGTCTGATTGCGCCACAATACTGTCAAATACACAAAAGGTTTACATAAACACAGTTGGTTATGTCTGAAGTGAGTTGAGAAAATGGGACGCATGCAGGTCTTAAAGTGACAGCGTCCTAATAGTTAGCATGCGGACCGTTGTCCTTAAAGGGATAGTTCACCCCAAAAATTAAAATCCTGTCATCACATACTCACTTTCAAGCTGTTTTAAACCTGAATGAGTTTCTTTCTTCTGTTGAACACAAAATAAAATATTTTGAAGAATGTGGGTAACCAAACAGTTGCTGGTCCCCATTAATTTCCATAGTAGGAAAAAAATATATATAATGTGGAAATCACTGGGGACCATCAACTGTTTGGTTACCCACCTTCTTCAAAATAGTTTATTTTGTGTTAATAAGAGGAAAGAATTATTGTGTCAGCAATATATGCAATACAATTTTAAAATATGTTAAATATTTTATATGTTAAATATATTTTAAAATATGTTAAATAGCATGGAATATTTAGTGTGCTTGTGCTTATATAAAATGATTTGATAAAATGAACTTTGTAAAAATATAAAAATAATGACAATAAAAAAAAAAAAAAAAATCTTGTGGTACAAGACACTGTGGCATGGCAATCATATGAAAGGGGGCCCTTGGTGTTGCTATAGCCCCAGGGCCCAATGTGTTCTTAATCCGGGCCTGTTTGTCAATGTCGTTTATTTAAAAACCGATGGAAAATATTTAATTGGAGTTGTCAACATAATATATAACAATACAATATATAGGCTACGCTATGATTTTACCTCAAAATCCAACAATTTGACACAAAATGATTACTGCAAAGCCATGTTTATCTGCTGGAGTCAAGTTGTTTCTGTGAATTGCAGTGATCCATTTGCTTCTTTTTCTGTAGCTTTTGTCTTTAAATATATACCTCAGGTTTTGTATCAAAGTTATTTGTACAGTCAGTCACAAAGGATGTGTTGTGTGTTTTTCGCGACATTCACGCTGAAAGCCAATGCTGCAGTTCAGTCTTTGTGCCACTCAGTGGGCGTGACCGCAGTCGTAACGGTCGACAATGACGTCATGTGCATACCCTCTATACAGCCCCTGGTCAGTTAAGTAGCAGAGGGGGTTGTTAATCAGTTTCAGCTGCTTTGGTGTTAAATAAATTAACAAAAGGTGCACTAGATGGGCAACAGTGAGACGACCCCAAAACGGTTTTACAGGTGGAGGCCACTGACATTTTTTTTTTTTACCTACTCATCTTTTCTGACTGTTTTTCACTAGTTTTGCATTTGGCTAGGGCCAGTGTCACTACTGGCAGCACGAGGTGATACCTTGACCCTACAGAGGTTGCACAGGCAGTCCAACTCCTCCAGGATAGCACATCAATAAGTGTCATTTCCAGAAGGTTTGCTGTGTCTCCAAGCACAGTCTCAAGAGCATGGAAGAGATTCCAGGAGACAGGCAGTGATGTCTCACACTTATTGAAGTATTAGCGCGAGACATCACTTCCGTTGTCAGAGCGCGATCAGGCCTCACTAAGCGAATGCTGAATGCAGTTGGACATGGTGTTTTAAGGTAAAAACAATGATATAAATACTGTTCGGTTTCTCACACAAACTGATTGTTTCATGTCTTAGGACATCAATGTGTCGTCACAAGCAGCAGGGTTTGTCTGTGCAAGTTTTTTGACTCTTATAGATGGAGTTCCCATTGACGCGCATTATACGGCTGACAGACTGCAACGGTTGGAGTTAAAAATCATCATGTTTGTTGTACTGAAGAAACAAAGTCACCTACATCTTGGATTCGCTGGGGGCAAGCAGATAAACATCAAATTTTCATTTTTGGGTGAACTTTCCCTTTAAGGCAATTTGAGTTCTTGTTAGAAGGTCCTCAACCGAAGCACATGCTCGACACTTAACCAAATTGGTAAATGGTTTAATTATAATAACTAGCTTCTGGTAAAGGCCTTACACAAGTCGAGTTCTGGCCGAAGAGTGAGCTCTGACTCAACGTATGACGTAGGATGTAGGAGTAGCATAAGCTTAGATGAGAGTAGACACCTCTAGCGGTTCAAGCTAATAAGGCTAGGCAACAAACTAAAGCTCCTCAGACATTTCTTTTTAAAAATTCTCATTCAATTTGATGAACATGATAAAATTAAGTTAGATGAACTTGTCTTATTCAAGTAAATTGAATAAGAATTTAAAAAAAAAACCATTTTACACACTAAACATTCCAATCAACTCACTTTCTGCATGTAGGTAAGAAGGGCCTCCTTGTTGTTGGTCCACTCTGTGAAAAGCTGAGAAGCCAGTGGATACTTGCAGCAGCTGAATCTGAAAGTGACTTCAAAACAGTTCCCTTTGAGGTAGTTGAAATCCTGCATTCCCCCTGCGCACACACAGGACACCAAACCAAAGCTCAATGGACTTTCACTTAGTTAAAATACCCGACTTTAAATGTCCAACAGTTTGATACCATCTTCAAAGCTTTTGTTGGGATCAACATGACAGCCAGGATTGTCCATCCTCATTATGGGATGATTCTCAGTGTAGGCTTGTGCTAAATGGTGAAAGAGAGCTTCATCTGCTGTCAGCCCTGAGCTTGCAGAAGAACTGCGGTCATCAAAAGGGAAGCTGGCCATCACCGAGCCCCCATGTAGACTACCAGACAAGACAAACCTTGAAAAGATTACAAAGAGCCAGAAAACCTGGTAAGGAAACACTTCTTATGAACAGATTTGACTTGTTCTCTCGTTTCTGATCTGAGATTTTCACATTACAACACTGAATAATTCAAGATTTATTTTTCCCAGGCCAGTTTCTCTTAAAATCTAGTTAACTCTGAAGTGAATTGAGTAATTCATGTGACTCCGGTGGTTTAACCTCATTTTTATGAAATGATGCAAGTGTTTTGCTTGCAAAAGAACGTAATTTCCCAATCTATTTACAAAATATTAATCTCCAATGCGAGTTCACGAGAGCATCATGACGCATGCATGTTGTGTTGACGCGAAAGCAGACGCTGAGTGAACATGCATTGGAGATTAACCCTCTATGGTATGGTGTTGCCTCCAGGAAACATAGTCTATTTTAGTTTGTTTTTAATAAAATAAAGGCACCAATTGATTGATCAAACATATCTCAAGACAGAATAACTCAAATACTAATCAATAAAAATGCAAAAAAGACCAAAACATGACCAAGAGGGGTCCGTTTTGTGTCTTGTTTTAGCACATGTGCACATGATTCCATATTTTCTCCATTGGAAAGTGCTTTTTTCACTTGTTTGTATCCATTTAATCAACCACAAAAAATTTGAGTCACGTTCACTGGCAAGTAAAGTATTTTTTAGGAACTTTATATATCATAAAATGTTTTAGAGAAAATAACAAAAAACTATGTTGCCTCAAGGCAACATTGTACCATAACGGAATCGCACAAGGCCATACAGGCGTAATGGGTTTGAATACAAATGTATCATATTTGTAAGGAAAAGAGTTAGAATTATCTAAATATGTTGCCATTTTCACATGATTTTGTAATGCATTTATAAGAATACTAATTCACCAGCTATATCTGCATATATTATGATCTGCACATTTTCTATAGTCCTTTAAAAAGGTATAAAACACAGGTAGCAAAGCCAGTTTATGAAGGTGATAAGGAGTTAATGAGAGGTCATAATGTGATGAGGAAGATGAAATCATATGACAATCCATCAGGGAGAGAGTGAGGGTGAGAGAGAAGATGGAGATGAGGATGAAGATGAATATGATAACTTGATATAATAACATAAAGACATGATGGTTTGGTAGTACTTGTGTTCCACTATGGTACAATGTTGCCTGAGGGCAACAGCTGCATACAAAATGTTACTTTTTATTAAATATGAAACTTTTAATACATTAAAATTGATAAATTTGTTTAAGTGTCTAGTTAAAGAAGTTGATGTTTTCAATAAATACATTTATTTTTTCTACATGAAAATGCCAAATGTTTAAATTTTTCCATTGTGGTACAATGTTGCCTCGAGGCAACAAACTTATAAAAATTAAATAAGTTAAATTATAAAAATGTGTGATATTGTTAAAGTGTCCAATTTTAAGCAGGAAAAACACTTTTTTCCTCATTGATATCATATTGCATAGGCCTGCCAGAGGGTAAATATTTTGTAGAAAAGGTTAAACCACTGGAGTCACATGGATTACTTTGATGTCTTTACTACCTTTCTGGGACTTGAAAGTGGTAGTTGCGTAAACTGTCAATGGAGGGCACAAGCTCTCAGATTTTATAAAAAAAATATCTGAATTTGTATTCCGAAGATGAAAAAAAGTCTTACGGCTTTCGACCTAGGAACGATGTAAGGGCGAGAAATTAATGACATTAATTTTAGGGTGAAACATTTAAAACATATTATAATAATCCATGCATGATGATCATTGCAGTGTACAGAAAATATTAAAATTACACAGCAAACAACATACTTTTTTTCAAGAATCCACCTCATGACAGCCGTGACTTCCGGTGTATCTGAAGTCTTGCTGGAGGGCTCATCCAGGTCCGGGAATTGGAAACTCTTGTCGAGGTCATAATGTTTGGCATTCTCGCGGCCTTCAGCGCTGCCAGTGCAGTCACCCTCCACTGCCCGCTCAAATCCGTCTGGATTCATGCTGGCCATTATATAAATGTCAGTCCGGTTCACCAGCTCCGTCACTCTCACATCACGGCCATACTGAGTCAACAGGTACTCAATCAGATACACTAACACCTGCCTTGATAAAGCCTCGTCCCCGTGGATGTTTCCCACATACTTGAACCTGGGTTTGCCCGGTACGTCCTTACTCGGATTAACTGTTATTCTCATGACCCAAAGCTCCCTTCCCTCGACAGACTGTCCGATGCTCGCGAGGTTGCAAATATGCGAGTATTTCAGAGAAAAACGCCGAAGACGATCGGTCATGGCGGCGTAGTTGTAATATCCCCGGTATGTTTCTTCGTTCACTTTGATGGGGCGTCTCAAACCAAGCATTTGGTGCGGAACTATTAAAATATGCGGCAAAATGAGCCACAAAATATGCATTGCGCGTTTGTAGTGGCTTGTAAACAATAGTGACTTTTTTTTTTCTTTCGTCGTTTTATTGTCTGTTGTTTTTTAGTTGCGCCATTACAAATTGGACATCACTTTGTCCTCCAGCGGGCAGGTTAAAGCCATTTAATCAAAATTAGGGACACTAATAGATTCCACTTGGCTTAATCAGTAGGCTATAAATTGGTGTGCACAGGGTTAAACCAAAACGATTAAACCACTGCCATTTAAGCTGTAGCTGATAAAATGTCTATAACATTTTTGACCATCAAGATTTTAAGTTAAATGTATATATTTATAATAAAGTTTATTTTAATTGGTCAGAATTATTAAAAAAAAAAAAAAAAACATTTTAGTCACCTTTTAGCTTTTGTTTGCAGCTCCCTTGCATATGTAGGCCTACAAATCACCTTTCCAGGTAGTCTCAATAATATATGCAAAGACAGAGAGTCTTGCATGAAATATGAAGTCACGATAATTGCATATTTGAGAATTGTGCATGTGAAAACATAGTTCAGAATTGTTTAAAATAGAGCGCAGTGCACTGTCACACTCTATGATGTGGTTTAAAATGGCATGTTAAATACCAAACATTGTTTTTTTTAATATACTTATACTTTAAATAAATTACATTTGTGATTTGTTATATATTATTATTTATATTATATTTATATTATATATTTTTATGTATTATTATTATTGATTTTAAAATAAATTTTTTATATTTATATTTCTATTATTCTTGACTATACCCCTTTTGTGTATGATAACACTTATTTGTAAATGATGTAATTGTAAACGGTTAGTTCCTGTCCTTGATTCTGATTGGTCAATAGGTGTTTTATTCACTATAAAACACAGCTATGGCCGCTTCACCCAACAGCTCTGTGTATCACTACACAACACCCTTGGCACCACAATATAAACTGTATGTCCTCAATTGATATTTTTCATTGAAGCTTACTTTATTATGTAAAAGAGTGTTGCGAGAAAAAGATCAAGTGAGCGAGTTTATTACCTGCATTCAGATTTAGCATTTTCCTTCAGGTCAGTCCTATGTTCATGATAAAAAAAATCAAATGTCCGATGTATTATCTTGTCCTTTTAACAGTTAAGGGGTTTTCCCGTGACTGACAGAGCTAGTCAAAGCATTTATCAGTTGCATCTTGTTCCGTTTTCAAAACAATTCAGTCTTTTCAATATAAAAGCCTTCGCTACTGACTGACACACTCATAAAGACAGTCTTTTTAGCCGTTTTATAAAAGCAAATAGGTACTCAAGGCTAGTGCTGTATCATGAAAGGGTTGCAAGCACTCCGCTGCACATCGTGCCTAACAACGCCCTTCAGCCGTGACTTATTCACGATACAGCACAGCCTCTCGTACATTATTGCTTACATAATTTAAATAATAATAGTGGTAAGATTTTATTTTATGATTTATTGCTTTTAACAAATATTTTACTTATATTTTTAATATTTCTGATGTGTGTATGACATGTATATGAAAATAATTAAAGGTGCCCAAGAACGTTCTTTCACAAGATGTAATATAAGTCTAAGGTGTCTCCTGAATGTGTCTGTGAAGTTTCAGCTCAAAATACCCCATAGATTTTTTTAAATTAATTTTTTTAACTGCCTATTTTGGGGCACCATTAACAATGCACTGATTTACACCCGGCGCCGCCCCTTTAAGACGCGTGCTTCCTGCCACACGAGCTCTCGACTATATTACAGCGCTTTTTCAAAGTTCACACAGCTAATATAACCCTCAAATGGATCTTTACAAGATGTTCGTCATGCATGCGGCATGCATGTGTCGAATGTGAGTATTTATTTGGATGTTAAAAGTTTTATTCTGAGTTAGAAAGACAATTTACAAATATCAGTAAAAATATCATGATATCATGGATTATGTCAGTTATTATTGCTCCATCTGCCATTTTTCGCTGTTCTTGCTTGCTTACCTAGTCTGATGATTCAGCTGTGCACAGATCCAGACGTTAACTGGCTGCCCTTGTCTAATGCCTTTTATAATGTTAGGAACATCATGGGCTGGCATTATGCAAATATTGGGGGTGTACACCCCGACTGTTACGTAACAGTCGGTGTTATGTTGAGATTCGCCTGTTCTTCGGAGGTCGTTTAAACAAATGAGATTTATATAAGAAGGAGGAAACAATGGAGTTTGAGACTCACTGTATGTAATTTCCATGTACTGAACTCTTGTTATTCAACTATGCCAAGATAAATTCAATTTTTGAATCTAGGGCACCTTTAAATAAAATTGATAATTTGAAAATAAAGTTGGCATTTCAAACTTAATTATTATTATTTATTGTTTATTATTGTAAATTATTGATTATTAGTATATTTATATTTTTTTTTAATAGAAATTAATTTATAATTTATTGGTTTTTAACAAATATTTTAGATTTATGATTATACCCCTTTTGTGTATATAGGTCAATCATACTACACATATAGGCTACACAGCATACATGCTGGGTTGTTTCAACGCACGTTTGGGTCAGATATGGACAAACCCAACTTTTGGTTAAAATTTTTAAATTAGATTTTAAACCCAATGTTTGGGTTTGTCAATATTTGACCCAAACATGAGTTGAAACAACCCAGCATTTTTTAGAGTGTAGGTTAAGATTTGTTTTGATTTCTTACTGTTAAAATGTGTCAGTCTGTCACTTATCTTATAATTTCAGATCAGACATTCATTTATGTATTGTTGGAATTTTTTCTTTGGACCCTCTAGTTCCCTCTTGTGGTCACTGAGGGTCCCCAGATTGACCCTAATGCAACTGTAATTTAGACATTTTTCTTCATTATCACTTAGAGTTGATATTGATGGATGCTTGAAGAGGCAGAAAATACTCTTTACCATTCCTATTTTTGTTGTGTTTCTTACATTTATAATGTTCCACATTATCACCTGTCCACTTCACTCAGTCATTTTGTTTTGTGGATAAAGCAGCATCTGAAAGGTAGTTTAGTGGATTACAATTTTTAAACAAAAATACTTCTGCACATAATTGAATTAGAGGTCTTTCTATGTTGATATAGATAGAACAAAAGGCTGTCCTTGTCATGTTTTAATGTAAATTCTGACACATTAAATCTTTTGATTTCAAATTTTAATTTTAGACAATTCATTACACCTTCTCGCTTTATGCTCATCTGAAATTGACTGATGTGAGAGTTGAATGTTTGTCCTAATGTTCACTTAAGGTCAGGAAAGATCCACACACCACAGTCAGCTGATATCAAGTATTCTGTTTTTTTTGTTTCCATAGATTTTATGCTCATGTTCTTTATTCATCAAATATCGTACAGATGTTGACCATGAAAACTGCAATGGCTACGATCATGATGATCAAGTCATGACGAAAGTAGAGCGACGCTCCCGGCTTCTCACCGCACCACGACCGTTCGGCTGGAATCATACAGGACTTTTTCTTCTGTGGGGTTTTTTCTCATCGTTCCTGCCATCAATAGTTTGTCTTTCTTTCCTTGTGTAGTGGGTACAAAAAGTGCTGTGGACTTGTTACATTGGTGTAGCACCAGTATATCAGCCTGCCGTCCTGGTCAACAAACCCTCTTGCATGGCTGGGAACGGAGGGATGGAGGAAGTGGAGGATTGAAGGGCTCAGAAGGAGGAAGAGGGGAGGGAAGGGAGGAAGGACACGGCTGACTCCTCTCAATGCTGGATCCTACGGATAGACTGGATCTGAGGGGTCTGAGCATGGCAACCATACTCCCTGTAGTGCCTGTACTCGCCTCCGTGGCAGTCACACTCCATAATGTACTGGTAACCACGGTAACCAGGATACTGGTAGCATACAAAGCTAGAGAAATAGGAACACAGAGGCAGCATGTTACCATGGAGGCCTCAAACACTGACGAATGCAGTGACGCCAGCCCGAACTGAAGCACTCTCACTCTTTTTTCAGATAAAGATCAAAAGCAACATAAGAACAGAAAGCCAGAATGCTAGCCTCCGTTTTTGGACAACATTTGATCAGACAATCCAAATCCATTCGAGCAATCATACTTACGCGCCACTCATGACTTGGAAGGAGCCGACCTCGTTGTTGCACCATCCCATAGCCTGCAGGGAGGGGTAGTCACCGCACACCTCCCACTGCCTTCCACTCATGTTCTCGCACTCGAAAAGCATCATACGGGAATCGCTGTGCATCTGTTTCAGAATGAAGAACGAAACGCATACAACGCACTGGTGAGCAAAGTTCAGATTTGACGAAAAATAGGTTCCCTTTCAGTTCACGCCTTTGAATTTGAATTAAACTGGCCACATCTCACAGGATGTTGAATTGAAATGAATGAAATTGCAATTGGACATGGAATTTACTGCAGTGCGATTTAAAGAAATTTCATGCAGTCACACAATTGAAGACTTAACAAAATGAACAAGATATTGCATTCTGGGAAATGTTCTTCCACCATGGTCCATAAAATGGCCATGAAAATAAATGAATAAACGATGGCCTGTCAAACATTGATATTTAATATAGTAATAAATGACATATGCATATTTTTTGTTTTTTAATAAATACTTCAGATTTATATTTCTAATATTCTTGACTGTCCCACTTTTTGTAGGATATGCATATGTAAATGGTGTAAATGTAAATAATTAAAATATTTTTGACTAGATTATACCCCTTATGTGCATGATAACATGTTTAAATTATTAAATAATAAATAAATCAAGTTGGCTTTTCAAAAAAATGATTATTAATATATTTTATATAAATTAGATGTATAATTTACTGGTTTTAACAAATATTTTAGATTTATATTCCTGATTATATCTCTTGTGTGTATGATAACATGTATATAGGAAATCCATACTGAAAAATTTTAATTATGTTTTCTGGAACTTGTTTGCTAACTCAATTATTCTCAATTCAGTTCTGAATGGCACATAACCCTGATTTTTATAATCAGTACCTCTCTCATAATGCCTGCTTTTGGATGTCCTGATTTTGCGGAGTTAGACAACATATTTTGTTGATCCTGGAACAACATTCCTGTCCAAAAATGTAATCATAACCATATCCCTACCCTTAAACCTAAGGAAATGATTGATGAATAACACTGTTGTAGAAGCACCAAACCCTGGTTGTAAGCCTAAACTTGACAAACTGTAAACTTGTCCCACAAATCTGATTGATTGTTTGATTGGAATGTTTTTCCAGGATCATCAAAGATGTTGAAGTCTGCCCTGCTTTTTTTAATCGAACTGTGACAAACAAATGTAAATGTGTTCAGAAATAGATGATCAGAAAGTCTACTGGTGGGTGTATTTCGTGTCTCTGGTGCAGATGGTCTCACTCACAGCAGAACAGACGGGGCGGAAGGACATCAGCCTCTCAATGCGATAGGCATTGCTTCCACTCCAGGCCTCCCAGCAAGGGTAATCTCCCTTCTCCAAGATGAACTGCTGGCCATTGAAGGTAGAGTGCTCAAAACCTACCCAGCTAGAGTCATAAGAAGAAGCATTTAGGAGGAGGGGTTGGAGAGAGGAAGAGTGATTTACTTGGGTAATCAAAGATGTCCGCTTTTACTCACGCGCCACACTCCACCTTCAGGGAGCGGACAGTCTCCATTCCATACTCCATGATATTCTGGCAGCAAGCGGTGAATTCACAACGCCTGCCCTGGAAATGCTCCTGGTCATAAACAGTAATCTGGGAAAGAAAGAAACAAACATAGTATCTTTTTTTAGACATGTTGAACATCGCTAATTAGATACCCAAATTTAATTTGACTTAAATCGATTTATTTAAAATAAAAATGAAATTTAAAATATAATAAATAACTGAAGGCCTACCTTCCATGGTCCCATGGGCATTGACATAGGGTTTGTCAGAGCCATTGTTTCAGATATATCAGCGCTGACTGACCTGCATGCAAGGAATCAGACATCATGTCAGAAGAGTTCACAACAGTGCTGCCCACAAAATGACCTTTTCGTGCATTTCTAATGTTCCACCAAAAGTTTTTCTCTTTTTTTCAGTTGTTTTCAATGGGAGCGTCGTGTGTTTAAAAACGCCAGCAGCGTGACGAGGCGCTGAGCATCTATTTTACGCTGAAATGTTTATTTTTTATTTTTTTCCAGGACGCCAAGAGTAGAAAAAATGTTCAAATTTGGGTAAAACCCAGCGCTCATTACTGTCCCTTTTCACCCAGCCGTCCGGTCACAGTGGAAGAGGGGCGGGACAAACAACCGTCACATTCTGCTTGTACCACGATAAAAAATGACAACAAAAAGTACATCTGTTCATCCAAAAGAAGTGCCAGTCAGAACACGTTCCTTCAGCTTGCTAAAAAACGCTTTGGTGGACACACGTCCAACTTGTTCTACTGTGAAAAAAAAAAGTACAAGAGCTTGTTATAGATGATGACATGTAAAGTACCTATATAGCCTGAACATGTTGGATCATTTAAACCGAGTGGCTTCTATTACTGTCTAATGGACGCCAGGTCTGCTAATGAAAACATGTTGTTCAAATCCCTTGTTGAAACATCTCATCAATATCTCCCATATCATAATTATAATAAGCTTGTCTGATTGTATCAGTGGATCACTGATTAGTCATTCTGCATAATTAATGCTCACTATGGTGTTCCAAGCTTGTTTAATTACTATCTGGTTTCAAGTTGGCAGAGGTACAGGGTTTACCAGACTTACCCAATAGACTGAGCTGTGTGCGTTGAGGGGAATCCACCACGCGGTCTCCTGCTCAGGCATCTGTGGGGCTATTTATACAGACGCTGTTTCAATGGGGCTCCCTGATTCACAGACCCCGGCTGCGGTCAGCACTTTGCTTTGGATGCCTTTTGTTTCTGTCCTGAGCTGTAGTCCTTTCTTTCCTCCGCACACTCTTCACAATGAAGTGATCTCCACCAATGGAGACGAGTGGCAGCTGTATGGCCAACTCTCATGTTATGCTACCTGATGATGGTCACTTCACTTTTTACACTGTTTAAGGAAGCAATGTGTGCTAATATCTGATTTTAGGTCACATTTATGTGAAGGTTGTATGCTATAATTTGAGATTTTCCATTCAGGTCCTTCAAATTTGCATTAAAGACAGTATTTGGGAAAGTTTTTACTTTCCATATGTGGTTTTTACAACATGCAAGGTTTGAATTTGGTGATGCCCTTTATATATTTTATATGTTTTTTGGGGTTTGGACAAATTACGGAGGCAATGTCTGAGCAATGAGTAACATGGATGAGTTTCTGTCCCTTAAATGGCAAACCATGGCAATGCGATTGCTAAAAATGAATTAGTGTGTTTTCCAAAGCGATGAAACAGATACTGCCTGACTTTAAATATAGACAAAATACACCATTATACTCTTAAAAATTAAAAATTAACTTTAAAAAGTACTAATATGTACACTTTTGGTACCAATATGTACCTTTAAGCTACTAATATGCGCTCTTTAGGTACAAAGGTGTACATTTTTGAAAGAGTACCACCGACAGCTTTTGTACTTTTTTTTTCTTTTTCAAATAGTGAACGATGCCATAGAAGAACCATTTAAGTTCCCCAAAGAACCATTCATCGGTCAGTTCTTAAAATGACTTTTTTTTTTCTTGTTGTGAAGAACATTTTAATAATCTGAAGAACCTTTTTTTTTTTTCATTATTAAAAACCTTTTGTGCAATGAAAAGATTCTGTGGATGTTAAAGCTTCTGCCAATAAAGAACCATTATATTTAAGAGTTTTTATATTTAAATGTCTAAAAATGTCTGATATAAAATGGGTTTTTATGAACCAGTGGACTACATTTACATTGATAGATGAATATGTAAACTTCAAGATTTGAAATGAATTGAAAAGCTCCAGCATTCATTGTGAAATGACTGAAAAAAAGTGATGTAGGATTTAATTTGAAACTATTTTCATTCAGAAATTTCAAGTACTTTTCACAAATAATTACAATGAAACTTCAAATTAAACTAAGTTTGAAGTAAAGAAACTGATATTGTATTTCCTTGTATTTTCTCCAATAAATACTTGTTTTATTTACAACTTTAAAAGTCATTTTTTTTACAGTGTGATGCTAAACTCGCAACCTCAACTCAGGTCTCTTTGCAAAACAATGGCTGTACACAGACTGCAGTCAGCACATTGTTTAGCCCACAAAAGTGTCCAGAGTGGAGGTGTGTGTGTCGAATGTGTATGATGTGTGTATCTGTTAAGCTTATGTGAGAGAGTGTGTGTGACAAACGTAGTTCTGGTTGTGTGTAAAAATGTCTGTATGTGCGTGTTTGTGTGTGTGTGTGTGTGTGTGTGTGTGTGTGTGTGTGTGTGTGTGTGTGTGTGTGTGTGTGTGTGTGTGTGGATTTCTGCTGATGAGGGCAGCCACACCACGATGACAAAGAGATGAGCCAGCTCAGCAGGCCTGGGAAATGAAATGTAGCCTACATTTTAGTAATTAACTCACCTCTGTATCAACATTACTGTAACATAAACAAGCTACCGATGAAATGTATTAATGCCTTTGTTTTTCTTTCTGTCTTTTAAGTTTTAAAGGTTTGTTTCTGTCTTAGTTTTGTATAGCACAATAATAATAGATGTAATATAGGCTACTATACCAATCACAACTATATTGCTTTATAGGGAGTTCTTTAAAAGGTATTCAAAGATGGCAGGCACACATTTAATATAGAGAACATAATATAAATTAGTGAAACCTTTTTAAACCAACCAAAAACCATGAAATTACAATACATTACTTATAGTTGTGTTATTTGCTAAATTGCTTTTCTTCATGAAGTTTGATAAGAAGTCAGTGTCTGGTATATACACTCACTGGTATAAATGAAATGTTGCTTTTAAAGTAGTTTTACCATTTTGAGTCACAGTTTGAAGGGTTAGGCCATTTTTTTTTTGTACTACTGTCTTGTGGCGTCCTCTTGTGGACTGTGATGATTAACTTCAACGAAGTTCACTTTTAAAAACAAAAGTTCTTTATTATCTGTGGTTCCATAGAACCTTTAGCATCCATTCTATTGCACAAAAGGTTCTTTATAGTGGTAAAATATTCTTCTGATTTTTAAAAAATGTTATTTGCCCTATAAGAGGAAAAAGTGGTTATTTTTAGAATAATTCCTTGAAAGGTTCTTTAAAGAACCCACAGTCCCACAATGGTTCTTCAGTGACATCAGTGCAAAACCCCGAAACATTTGTTTAGTGTTGAATATTTTTTTAACCGCTGCTGACCGCTTCACGTTAATTGTAAACTTGTCAATGTCGGCTAAAAATAACAAATTTCATATTTACTAATCGCGTTAAAGTTTTACTTTTCTTTAAAAAATAATACAATTAATAATATTCGCTTTACAACCTCTCACATTTGCTGGGGTTTTATTTATTTGATTCGTTTTGATTTGTTTATCTGAGTTGAATTAATGCACGTTCACACAATTCCCGAGTCAACTTGGGCCGTACCACACAACAAACAGGGAGATACAAAACAGCTATCCGGCGCACACGGTGTGCTAAAATGACCAATTCAGTCCAGGCTCGACGACTGATTTTATCCAACATAAATTCCACAGGAATACAATTTTATGCACTCAAAACAGTCTTTTATATCAGTCAAATTAATATTATCTGTTATCGCCGCGCGCCACTGAACGCCCCCCCCCCCCTCACGTGCAGTAGTACGTCCCTCAGCTAGAGCGCGAGAGAGATTCAGGGTGAGCGGAGAACAGGAGGATTTAAATACCTCTAAGCGGGCGACCTGCTCAGCCCTTCGGGTATGGGAGGGTGACTGTTTTGTGTCTTTTCTAGACCGGGGGAACAGGGGGTGGAGGAGGAGGAACGGATAATGAGCTATTCTTGTACCAGCACAGGCAACAGCCAGGACCCATCGAGCTCTAAGAAGTCCGGCGGCGTTAATCTCGGTAGTTGCAGCAGCGGAGACACCGGCAACGGCAATAACCGCCACAGCATCCGCGGCAGGAAAGAGAACTCGAACCCTGATTTAACCGAGGCCATGAAAGTCAAGAAGGGCTGCAACACGACAGACGTCGGAGTCCCCGTAACCACAGAAGAGGAACTGCTCGCGAACAAAACGATCACCCCGGAGGATGTGCTGGGATTGCAGAAGATCACTGAAAGTAAGTGATCGAGTGGATCGGAACACACTCGGAATATTTCGTCAAACATCGTACATTGTCGCGAAACCATTGAATAGGTTGCGCTTTGTATCAACGCAGGCTTCAGTAGACTGAGTAATCACAGATCATCTTGTTTATGAACACTTCACTATGCTGTATACGCCATATTGTAGCAATTGTGGATCACTGGGTTTCTTTAATAAGAAACATTGATTAAATAAACAGAATAAAGAAACAGATTGAGGCAAGCAGTAGGTTTTTTAGAAACCACCAACATATATTTATCGATGTCAAAATATTGCATTGCAGTTCATCAGTGTAGCTCAATCTAGAGGTACTTATAAGGGTTACCGGTAATGCTGCTGAAATTGAACTTACCAGCTAATGGATGACTTTGGAAATTGAAATAAATAAATGGCATAAACAAATGGGCAGTGTCATTTCCCAAGGATCAACTATAATTAACCTCCTCAGACTGTACAGCCTTGCCATCTTAAGCATGATTAGGTAACAGGTGGCCAATAAGCCCTCCATTACTGTTTTTAAAGACCCATGCAATGGCTTATACAACATCCACATCCCATGAACTCTTTATGAAGAGGCTGCATGTAATCATAACCGCTTAGAAATGGCTCCTAAAAAAGTTTGCATTCTGAGATAATTAATTAATCCTGTTCAGTTCAAACCAGTCTGTGAATTCAAGACTTTCAAGGCTCTTCCTCCTGTCTTTTATCAATTCCTGACTGTTAGCTATCCGACAGTATTTCAAGTATTTTAAAGACTCTTTAAACTATGCACAAAAGTTAATTTTGTGTTGATGTTTATGATATAGCTACAAATCTACAATAAAACCATAAGTACAGTATCGGCGGGAAAATGACAAAACAGAACATAAAGCGTTAGAGTTGCCATTGGCTAGTGTCTATTTGTTGCACACTTGTAATTTTTTTCCGGTTATGAAGATGTTATCTGAAAACAACAAATGTGTAAATCCATGTAAAGTACATGTAAATAGAATGGATACTTTTAAGAGCCCCATCTCTGGACTGCAAAATTAACTTCCGGACATTCACCTCTGCCTCATTCAGTCTTTACCTTTCTGTTTCCTATTTATTTATGTACACAGTGTTTGTTAAATTAATTGCAGGCTACTTCCATTTCCTCGCCAATTCACTAATATACTTACAGTTCCCAAGAATGTATCATTCCATTGGCAGCCATTTTTCTCAGTATTGCAAAGTATCATTATTTCCCCATGTATGAAGGACCTGACTCAGCTATGAACTAGGGCTGCACGATATATCGCATGAGATTGTCACGCGCATTTCATCAATAAAGCCGGTTCCCTGATTACCGCTAAATCGCCATCACCTGCTTTCAAATGCAGCGGCATTTAATACACATAGCCGTAGATCACTGAAAAGACACGCAATATCGCGTTCATATCGCAGATGAATCGCCTTCGATAATGAACGCGATATTGCGTGGCTTTTCAGTGATCTACGGCTCTGTCTATTAAATGCCGCTCCATTTGAAAGCAGGTGATGGAGATTTAACGGTAATCAGGGAACCGGCTTTACTGACGAAATGCGCGTGAAAATCTCATGCGATATATCGTGCAGCCCTACTATGAACCAACCTCTCTGGTTCAAAGTAGGCTTTTATAATTTGTTTAGGAAAGATATTTTCTGTTTTAATAAGAATTTATTCTTCCAGTTCAAACAAAGATGATATAAATCAACTGATAATGACCAAATGCTAAATATTTTTAATTATTTTGAATAATTAGAAAAAAAATAGTATTTTTAACAAAATTCAGATTTTACTTGCTGTCAGTTTTTTAGTTACTGCTGTCAAATCGATTAATCACATTTAACATAAAAGTTTGTAAATATGTGTGTATATACATACACACACACACACACACACACACACACACACACACACACACACACACACACACACACACACACACACACACACACACCAGGGTTTTTCCTGGTTCAAAATGAGGCAGAGGTAGTCAAATCCTTGGTCCGTCTAAGAAAATTTTGTACATTTTAAAGATAAAGTGCACCAGATTAATGAATTTAAGAGTTAAAAATAAAGAGCTCCAACCCATGTTTAGTGTGCAAATTGAACAAAGAAAAAGTCTGTGCATTGACTTGTACCTGAATCCACTGTTAAAAATAAATCATCCACCCACCAACCATCCGATGATATTCTCTGATTTATATATCTGCACCTAATCATCACATTACAATTATTCAAATTCTCAGTGTTAAGCATGATGATCTGGTTACATATCAAACTGAAGTAGGCTGCTTATAAATTAACATTTATTTAAAATAAAAGTTTAATATCCACAGTATCCGTGGATCACTATTAAATGGCTCGAGAATGGACAGAGGCCGGGAACCCGCAACAGAACCGTGTCGGTGGAAAAGGGGCATTTGAGCATGTGACTGCCTGTCTGAGTTTTGTCGACAGCCGAAGGCGGCACGAAATTTGACCGAGGCGGCCGCCTCATAATTCTCTATGCAGGAAAAACCTTGCACACACAAACTCACACCTGTATTTACAAACTTTTTTTGTTAAAGGTGATAGAGGATCTTTTCGTCGACTGAGAAACCAAAGACTGTTAGTGAGTTTTTGAAATGAGCGCATGTATAAGAACAACCCCCCTCCTTTCGAGGGAACGCCTCCCAAAACTCGTGCACATGTATTGGAACACGAGTGTTTACCACCGGCATTCGCTGTGTCGTGTTAGTGGATTCATTATGTCAGACTCACCGCAGGTAACTCATAATCTGCAGTTGTTACTCCTGTCTCCTGACAAAAACATCGCATGCGGCGCCTGTGGAGTGTGGAAAGTTACTGGAGCGCGCAGCCGCGCATGTCTCTCACAAGGAATGTCACGGCAGTGATTGACAAGCCAGAGGGCCAATCGTTTACGTGATGATCGCGTAAACGGTTGGCTGATTTTTATAAGGCCCTACCTCGTGCACAGATGATGTATATTAATATTATTCCTTTCAGTGCACCTAATAAATAGTCTTTTATCAGTTAGTAAAGACAGTTTCAAGTAATATTGCAAAAATGTATAAAACAAAACATCCTCTTTAGCACCTTTAAATGCGAGTAATCAATTTGTCAGTACTATAATAGTTACACATTTTTATGCGTCAAAGAAGTGCATTTATAAAATAATTTATTACACCTTTTTTTTAAGTAAAATTTATTATCAGGTATTTAATTTACCATAATTACATAACCTCATAATGGCTATTAAGAATAATTTATTAATTTGATTTATTTTTTAGACAACAATAATAAAAATTCATAAAAAATAAAAAAAACATTTTTGAACTCTTGCTGGAAATTTATGACATACCATCACAACCCTGATAACCATAACCATTATGATATATGTAAAACCAAAGTGATATATGTGAATAAGCAGGGTTTATTTGCTTTTGCTGTTTGGAAAGTTTGTAATGTGCCCTACAAATGTGGTACATGTGCAGATCATGTTTGTTTGTAGTCCACTCAAACAGCATGTTTATTTGCTCAAAGCAGTTACATAATTTCACCTGTTTGCAGTATTTGACTTCAAAAGCTGTCCTGTTGGGCCTCTCTGAGCATCTGAGAAATGCTGCCCACTCAAAGCAACAAACCTGTGCTTTTTCTCAAAGTACATAAGACATATTTTTCTTTCGATAGTTTGCTCTGACTCATCAAGTGATTCAAACCTCAGCTCTGATTACTGGAATTTTAGTGCACAAAAATCTTGTCCTCCTCCTTTTGATCTGTCAACACTCAAAATGGTTCCACTGTTTTTTTTAGATTTGTATGAAAAATTATATTAATATTATTTATATCATTGTTATATTAATTATTTATATTATATTAATATTAATTTATTTGCTGAGCCATTAACATGACATATCTTCTGAGAGCAATTTACAGAGGGAAGGAAAATGTGTTGGCACCTGATTATTTTCAGTGTGACCAATATTAGCACCTTGAGATAATGCATTGCTTGCTTAGTAATTGTTGTGGCATATGTTGAGATTCTTACCATGGAAACGGTGTCTGCAGGTTGAATGTGGGGCAGGAGCCCCTTATTATGACCTCATTAATTGTGAGTTTCTTGGAGACCTGAAGCTTTACAGAAGCAGTTACATACAGTACATGTAGTGATATATAGAAATGTTTTCAGAGACACAGATCTAATATAAAAGTAACATAATTCAAAATGATCAAAATGTTTATTTGCATGTAGGGCTGGACGATTAATCGAAAAATAATAACCGAAATTCAGAACCTCTAACCGACGTAATTTTCCCATGTCGGTTCTTTCGGTTTTTTAATCCTGTTAATACTTCCCGCTTAAAAACATTACCGTGTGTGTAGCCACGTGACTCCGCCCCGTCCAGTCAGTGGCATAAAAACAAAACACGGAGGTACGACGTGGGGGAACGACGGTTCAACACATAGTGATGACGTCTTCACTAAACTTTGTCAGTTGTATTTGTTTTATGGTTTGGACATTCAAGCGAATTTAGACGATCAGATGTGTATTATTATATCGAGCTACCCTGCATGCGCAGCTGCAATTTGGCATGAACAGTCATACAAACTGTAGCTGCGCAAAACGTGAAGATCGCGCGCACAGAGGAACAGAAACTAGTTGTCAGCGCTGTCCTGTGATTTATCACTTAAAGTAGCTTAGAAACTCGAAAACATAGTATAGCATATATTTTTCTACTTTTGAAGTAACTATTTACAACCCACAGCTTCACAATTAATAGAGAATCACTCTGGTACTGTGCTAATTTATCTTTATCTGATTTACAACGAGCAGAAACCTGCAAGAAATGTTACAAACCATAGATAAAATAACTGCTGATAGTGAGCTATGATGTCAGATCACTCTTTCAATCATATTTACAGTACAAACCTTGTCAGTGAACTATGAGGGCAAAAAAAAAAAAAAAATAATCGTTCATTAATCGGAATCTAGGTAAAATGTTCAATTAATCGAGGTTTTCATTTTAGGCCATAATCGTCCAGCCCTATTTGCATGTATGATGTTATAATGTTTATAATACAGGCTTCATCTCAAAACATTGTCCTAAAGTTTAGCTGGTCCAAATTCATCAGGTTCATTGATCATCCACCACCTATTGTATGTTTAACTTCCTAAACACTTGGCCTTCTATCCATTTGCATTTAATGATGCTTTTGTCTAGGGCTGGAATTATGTCATCTCCAAAATGCCTTGTATTGAGCAACATTTCCTGTCACTGCAGAGGATTTGACACATGAAAATGACTTTTTCTACTGTCAGCACCAGGAAAAGGAAGTACATGAAGGTCAGAGGATGTTAGATGAGCTCACTGTTTTTTAATTTTTGTATATGTCTTTCCTGAGCATGATGGTCTTAAAGGGTTAGTTCTTCCAAAACTGAAAATTCTGTCATTAATTACTCACCCTCATGTCGTTCCACACCCGTAAGACCTTCGTTAATCTTCGGAACACAAATTAAGATATTTTTGTTGAAATCCGATGGCTCAGTGAGGCCTCCATAGCCAGCAATGACATTTCCTCTCTCAAGATCCATTAATGTACTAAAAACATATTTTAATCAGTTCATGTGTGTCCAGTGGTTCAATATTAGTATTATAAAGCGAAAAGAATATTTTTGGTGTGCCAAAAAAACAAAATAACAACTTTTTTTTTTTTTTTTGTGATGGCTGATTTCAAAACAATGCTTTAGGAAGCTTCGGAGCATTATGAATCAGCGTATCGAATCATGATTTGGATTGCATGTCAAACTGCTGAAATCACATGACTTTGGCGCTCCGAACCGCTGATTCGACTCGCTGGTTCATTATGCTCCGATGCTTCCTGAAGCAGTGTTTTGAAATCGCCCATCACTATATATAAGTCATTATTTATTTTATTTTTTTGGCGCACCAAAAATATTCTTGGCACTTTATAATATTAATATTGAACCACAGAATTCACATGAACTGATTTAAATATGTTTTTAGTACCTTTATGGATCTTGAGAGAGGAAATGTCATTGCTCCCTATGCAGGCCTCACGGAGCCATCGGATTTCAACTAAAATATCTTAATTTGTGTTCCGAAGATTAACGAAGGTCTTACTGGTGTGGAATGGCATGAGGGTAATCAATAAATGACAGAATTTTCATTTTTGGGTGAACTAACCCTTTAAATTTACAATATGTCGATATCATGCCCGCAGTCCAAACAAAGAAACTTTGTTACTTGCTTTTAGGCCATTAAAAGCAAGTATTCTTTGGACTTTTTTAGTAGTTACCTTTGCTTCTCCAGTTAACTTCGTTGTAATCTTAACCAATAGGTGAAGGGCACATCAAATAGCAGCCCAACAAATGAGGGTGTCTTTCTCTTCCTGATCTGTGTTGTTAGCCAGACTCATATTTCAACTTGTTGAAATCAAGTTCTCATGGTAATTAGTCCCAAATGGTGCTTTATTAAAAACTGGGTAACTTTATTCATATTTTGATTAATTTAGGCACTGTTTCAGAAGTCTGTCCTTTTAACTAAACAAATTAATCATGGCTCTTGGCGAGAAAATACCCCTGACCTATTTGTCTCAAGGCCGAATTGAATAAAATAAACAGACAGTATAAATTTAACTTTGAACCTTGAAAAATATATATTCATATATTCTGTCTGAACAACAATGATCTACATACTGCAGTCTCTAAGTGCTAAAGACAAACCCCAGACATGTCGAGCCCATTGTCCTTTTCTTGTGAACTGCAGTCCTTTGGCTCCACTGAGTAAAATCTTTGTTTTAATACCTGCACATTATTGTCAGAATTGTATAGAAAATCATCCTGCTAACATGTTAGTATATTTTAATTTAACAGAGTGTCTATTTACCCCAAGTGCAAATAGACCGCCTTGTTAGCAGAGGCCATTTACACTAACTCTGCCCTCTGACAGACAAAATGATAAAAGAAATCTTGCTGATAACAGAATCAGTGGCAAGAAGACGGGTGGCGTTATGTTTTGACGTAATCAACCCAACTCATTCATCTCTCTTTTTAAATCGGATATCAGCTCCAAGTGGCATTGATTTTAAGTAAAAATATATAAAATATTCAAAAAGTAAAGTGTCTAACGGGTATTTAAAAGTGGGAATAAAGTGTTTAACTGGTAGGGTTAAGGGCAGGTGTAGGGGAGGTCTTTGTAGGAATAGGGACAAGTAATGTCCCAATAATGCAGCATCCATTTATGATTTTAATCAATATGATTACACTGAATATGTTATTATTGCATATCGTTTTCTAATGTACTAGATACACTGAGGTGCAAATAGATCTACAGTTGTGCTATTGGCACCCTTGGTTAATATGAACAAAGAAGCTTAAAAAATAAATCTGCATTGTTAATCCTTTTGATCTTTTATTAAAAAAAATCACATTCTAACCTTTTATTGAAGTAAAAGAATTGAAAATGTAGGGAAAATTTCTTTACGAAATAAATGTTTTTCTCCAAAACACGTTGGCCCCAATTATTGGTGCCCTTTTATTCAATACTTTTTGCAACCTTCGTTTGCTAAGATAACAGCTCTGAGTCTTTTTCTATGACGCCTGATGAGTTTGGAGAACACCTGACAAGAGATCAGAGACCATTCCTTCAGATTCCCAGCTCCATGTTGGTGCTTCTTCTCTTCAGTTCACCCCACTCATTTTCTTTAGGGTTCAGGTCAGGGGACTGGGATGGCCATGGCAGAAGCTTCATTTTGTGCTCAGAGACACATTCTTGTGTCAATTTTGATTGTTTTGGATCATTGTCCTGATGGAAGGTCAAACCACGGCCCATTATTGGATTTTTAGCAGGAGCAGTCAGGTTTTGATTTTTTTTTATCTGTTGGTATTTGATAGAATCCATGATGCCATGTATCTGAACAAGGTGTCCAAGAAAAATAGACCCACAACATTAAAGATCCAGCAGCATATTTAACAATGGGCATGAGTTACTTTTTATCCCTGTGTGCATCTGGTGGGTTTGCTGCCAAAAAGTTTCTTCTGACCATAGAAGCTGGTCCCTTTTGAAGTTCCAGGTGTGTCTGACAACTGAATATGCTGGAGTTTGTTTTTGGATGAGCGAGGAGGATTTTTCTTGAAACCCTCCCAAACAACTTGTGGTGATGTAGGTGCTGTTATTTGATAATTTTTTTTTTTTTTTAGGCTTTCTGAGACTCAAGACTCAACTAATTTCTGCAATACTCCAGCTGTGATCCTTGGAGAGACTTTGGCCACTCAAATTCTCCTCCTTGCCGTGCATTAGGACACTATAGACACATGTTCTCTTCCAGGCAGATTTATAACATCTTTAGTTCATTGGAACTTCTTAATTATTGCCCTGATGGTGGAAATGGGGTTTTTCAATGCTTTGTTTACAGCCACTTTCTATTTTGTGAAGCTCAACAATCTTTTGCTGCACATCAGAAATATATTGTTTGTTTGTTTTTCATTGTGATAAATCATTAAGGGAATTTGGCCTTTGCGTTTACACATATTTGTACTCCTGTGGAACAGGAAGCCACGGCTGGACAATTTCATGCTCCTAGTCTCCTAGTGCTAAAAAAATGTAAATATGAATGGGAATATACTTCAGACATATTTTACTCATAAAAAATTATATGGGTGCCAATAACTGTAGCCACATTTTAAATTATTTTCCTTCAATGAAAGGTTAGATTTTTGTTAATTGATATGAATTAAAGTTCAAAAGGATAAACAATGCAGATTTATTGTTAGTCGTCTTTGATCATATTTACCAAGAGTGCCAATAATTTGGAGCACAACTGTATTTGCACTAAGTATAAATGGCATCAAACAACTATTTACAATTAGTGTAACATAACAGCACAGGTCTGATCAGGCCATATTTCCTAATGTACATTAAAATGTATTTAACAATTATTGGCCATAATAACTGTGGTGCACCTATTATTATCTTTTATTCAATCAGTCAGTCAGTATTCATTGCTAATTTAACTCCAATATCTTGTTCCTGTTCTAGCTCTATGCACACAATTATCAGAAAGTAATTTATAGAAGGCTGTACTAATAGCAGACCAGCAAATCTCTATAGTACTATAGTACTCTTCTTAAATTCATCAACTACATTGTTATTCTTTAAGACTGCATTCAGTGCACACACTTCAAATTTTTTTGAAAGCCAGCATGTTTGATCTCACTGGATGTCTTATCATATTCTTTCAGCAGTTTCTGCATTGTTTACGTCTCACTTAAGTCTAGGTTGGATTTGACAGCTTATGTGTATTTCAGTTCCCTTGCCAATTTGTTTCCTAATTCTAAATGTGACCCAGCTTCAGTGTTAATCCAATGAGATTCTATTGCCATTTATTCAGGCATAACTTCATCTTCTGCAACAAAAATGAAAGCACTGCTATACATAAATTTAGATACTCAAGAAACATTACCTCAACTCCCAGTCTTAGTCCTTATTACAGAACTGTTATTATACAATGTTTTTTGTTTACCTCATGAAATTAACCCGTATGCGGTCTTCGCATAAGGGACTATGGTCTTCGAGGTCTGTGGAGACCCCGGAAACAAAATGCAATTTTGTAACAATATAATATATATTTTTTTAAAACCAATGTAATTTTACTCTGTTTATTAATGTTTTTACTCAACATTTGTGCAGTTTTTGGAGGATTTGTGATATCTTTTAAATTTATATAAATAAATAAATATTTTTTTTTTATGCAAAAAGCAGCTTATTATGTAAAATTCACTTAATAAAAGGCCCAGATTTCTAACTTTCATTCATGTGGATAACATGGATAATTTGACATGGTTTAGTGTGAGATTTTTGCCCATCTTTTGGAAAATGCAGTTATATAAGTAAAACAAACTATAATTTTTACCAGTAGATGGCTGCAGAGCTCCACTATTTGCTATGTGCTATTTGAATGACTGAAAGACGTCTTTTCACAATTTTTTTTTTCAGTTGGATTCATATCTAAATGTTATGAAATCACAATTATAACAAGAAAAATTACTTTGTCAAAGTTTAGCATTTTTTGTACTGAAAAAAAAATCAGTTTTTCAATAATATCATCAATAATGTAACCCATAGAGACCCCCAATACAAAATGGACATGCTCTCACACACACACGCACACAAAAATAAAAATTTATTTTATTAGTTTTATTATAAAATTATTATTGAAAAACTTTGAAAAATTTTGCCATGCACAAAAAAATGCTAAACTTTGACAAAGAATTTTTTATTGTTATAATTGTGATTTCATAACATTTAGATATGAATCCAACTGAAAAAAAAACTTGTGAAAAGACATCTTTCAGTCATTCAAATAGCACTTAGCAAATAGTGGAGCTCTGAAATCTGGGCCTTTTATAAAGTGAATTTTACATTAAAAAAGCCTTTAATGTTCATGCATAATAAAAAAAATTCGAATTTTTAAAAAAAAATTTATTTAAATTTAAAAGAAATCACAAATCCTCCAAAAACTGCACTAATGTTGTGACAAAACATTAATATACAGAGTAAAATTACATTGGTTTTAAAAAATATATTATATTGTTACAAAATTACATTTTGTTGCCCGGGGTCTCCAGAGACCCCGAAGACCACGAACATAACTTTTTTTTTTTTTTACACTAACATAAAAACAAGATATCACTCCAATTTTTTATTTTATTTGTAGATCTTAAAAGTGTTAACCACCGTACAAAGTCTCATGCCATTTGGACAAAGAGAATTTTTTTTTTTAAATTTGAGCAAACAACCCTTGTGCGGTCTTCAGGTTCTTTTTGACCCGCAAATGATAAGAGAAATTTAAGACTGAATGAGTAGTAGTGAAGTTGTTCTATTGTTTGATGACATGAAATGAAAATATTTTATAAATACATGTTATTTATCTTATTGTGAATTAATATCTTAATGTTTCATTTTCCAAAATAAATTTGTTCTGACCTCGTAATTTTCAATCAATGTCATAGCTCAATATTCCAGTGAAACAACAGACTTTTCTCTGATGTATGCTGGACTTCGCTAATTATTTTGTCCACTGAAACCCTGTCCCTTTCTTACAATCTGCTGCTACTTTAGTTTAATTGGGACTTTTTTTTAAATATTAAAAACTCTGCAGCCAGCTTGTTTTGAGCCTTAAATAATGCCATTTGACTAGTAATCACACAAATTTAGGACTTATTGCCAACTCAACCATGCCCCACCAAAAAAAAAATTAAAAAAAATGTTTTTGTTAGTTTTGACTTTAAATAAACAGGTCATATTTGGCCACATCCCTTATCCCTTTGGTTCTCTCCACTATCTGCTCTTACTGTCATTTCCTGTTTCTATATCTGCATCTCTAAATTCCAGATGGCTAATCTGCCTAGCTTAATGCGCTAAAAATGTACACCACTCCTTTGCAGCCCAGTGTCCTTAGCATGGCCTGGTGTAGTGAAAGATTCAATCCCCCTGCAGAATCCAATCCCCTTTGAACCTCAAGGCATAGCTGTTTGTAATTCCTGATCAGAGATGATGGAGGAGGATTTGTTCCTTTTTGACAACTGTGCGTTATCCAGTTTTGAATATTATATGTGGTATTATAATATATATACTGTATGTTTTATCAGACAAACTTTAATGTTTTGATATGATTAAGCATCTGAACTGTATAGGACATGGATAGCTTGGCAGGCTAAACAAGCTAAACGAATGTTAGCTTGGCAGGCTAAACAAATGATCAAATTCATTGTCGATCTGTGTTTTCTGTTAACATGCCATGAGAGAGTGAGCAAGAGGGAGATTTGAAGAAAGACCATGGAAAGAGAGATAGATGAAAGACATTACAAAAGAAAAAAGTTCAGAGCAATATCACTGAAAAAAGAAGGGTTATGATCAGGCAAGGGCTTTAGGAGCCACGTTATCAGGCACGTTATTGCCTGAAAACGGACGCCAAGGTTGAGTTGTTTTTGCTTCATATCTGTGTAACATAGGTTTTGCTATGTTTCACAGAACCAATATATGCCGTTGCATGTTAGCTATAGTAACAGGACAGTTTTGAGTGTCATTAGCAGTGTTAATTTTGACACCAAATTTTGATTTAGTTTTAGTCATAGTCTTTTGACTAAAATGCCATTTAGTTTTAGTCATATTTTAGTCATCTGAAATTGTTTGTTTTAGTCTAGTTTTAGTTGACTAAATCTACAGTAAATTTAATCATCTAAAATCTAATTTAGATAAATTGTAATGTATTAAGCATTTTGTTAACAATACACAGATCCAATACACTGATAGATCTGATATTCCCCAAACTATTTATGTTCACCCAACTGTACTTTGCTTGCCAAAACGGACTGTTTTTGACCATTCAAGTGCAAAAAGACAAAGAGAAAAAATCAGGACTTTTAAGGGATTGACACACTTATCATTGAGGTACTATTATAGTGTTCGTTTAAAATTTTTATTAGATTTCATTTTTAGTTTTTCTGCTTTCATTGTAATTTTAGTTAAAGGTTTTAGTATTTTTTTTTTTGTTTGTTTGTCTTTTAGATTAGCTTTTAACATTTATTTTTTATTTCAGTTAACGTTTATTTCCAGTAATGAAGATTTCTTTACTTGAAGATTTCTATCCCGAAATACACTGTCACTCTTATTCTGAAATGTCTGCAGTCTGCACTGTAGCAGGCTGCTCATGAGTGTGATAAATATGCATTCTTACAACCATCTAAAACATGCTACCATTTAAACATCGTGTAGTAAACATTGTCATAATTCATCAACATTAGTGCATAAGCAATCGGATGGCTCCCGCGGTTAGATCAGCACGTTACACTTCAAATATGTGCATCTTCCACACAGGACAGCAGTCCTGACTGGATATCTTCCCAAATCGTCCCTCTCTTTCATTTTCGTCTCGTTTTTATTCGTTGACGAAAATTAGAGTAGATTTTAGTCATAGTTTTAGTCATTCAAAACGCATTTTTATTTAGTTATCGTCTTGTTTTCATCCGTGAAAAAATGTCGTTGACGAAAATTATGACACAAATTATTCATCAACGAAATTAACACTCGTCATTAGCTATGTTTCCATCCACATTTTGGGAACGCTGGATGGAAATGCCAAGATGAGCATAAATTCTAAAAAAGCAAATGAATCTTTTCACAAACAAATCATGAATAAAGATAGGATAGACCATTTTGGAGAGGCTAGCAATAGCAAGCTAGCTTTGAAAACATAACAGTCATTTCACATCGAAAGCGTGAGCGCCAGATATTTTTCTCGGCGTGCATGTTAATGAGTACATTTACACTGGGAGCAGAAGCAGCGCATGAGTAGCAGTGAAGCTGGGGTTTCGGCGCCGAGTCTATTTTTGCTTCGCTGCTGAGGGTGCTTTCACACTTGGTTCGATTGCCTGGACCGAACCCGAGTTCGATTGCTCCCCCCTCCCCCTGCCCCCACTGGACTCTGTTCACATTATATTATTTGGGTCCGACCCGCGGTTCGTTTGCGTCATCAAACCAGCAGCTGTTTACTCCGTTGCTTAGTAACGACGGCGCAGGAGAAGGCGGCAAAATGCATAACGTTGCTCTCCTCACTTTCATATTTTTGTTTTTGAACCGTTGGTTTTGTTCATAACGACACTTGCCTCTATCTGCCGCGACTGTAGTACGGAAGGTGAGCAGAAATAAGAAAGGCTACACTACAGCTCTCTGTTTGCAGCACGTCAGTCACTCTCGTTGGGAAAGTGAGTGAAACACACACACAAACACACATTTTTTATCAAATAACACGGCATTAATAGCGGTTCACTTCCGCAATTTGGTACATTTGCATTCATATCAGAAGCGAACCGTACCGGAGTTCACTTGAACCGCACCCCAGACCACCCTTTTTAAGTGGACTCGGGTACGGTTCACGCACCCGAGTTCAGAAGACCGTGTTCACATCATCCAAACGTACCGAACTCTGACGTCAATCGAACCCGGGTGTGCACCAAAAGTGCTAATGTGAAAGCACCCTCAATTAAAGTGAAAGCACAGTTCTGATGGAAGAAATAAATAAATATGACTTCACACAAAAAGTGCTCAAAAAGCAAAGAATAAGCATGTCTAGTGTTTTTTTTTTTTTTTTTTTTTTAACAAGAATTGGAATATTTTAGAAAAGAAAATTAAGAATCAAAAATATTTATAGAAGATTTACCCATTTAAACTTGTTTTTGATTATTCAGTTTGGGTGAAAGTGGTGTAAAAAACTAAAGTAAACTAGCCAGAAAATATCATTATGTAAACATTCTTTTAGATATTTTACAGACCGGTGTAGGCTCTAGCAATACCCGAATTGAACCTGAGTTTGCAGTCTTTTTCTCGCAGAGTTTGCCATGCACGCAGCAGATCATGTAAACAAAGCATGCCACATTCGTGTGCAGCAATATGACACAAGGCTTTTTTGTTTGTGTACAGTTTACATGTGAATGTTGTATACACCTCCCCATGTTAGCAACTTTCAAGACTATCAAGTTTATGAATACCAATTCATAAAAACAAATTTATAGTTGTCTTTGTAAAGAAATGCTCACTTTATATGTAGCTTGGAGCTGCTGCTGCGATGCTGTACAAACGCTTCTAGTGTGAATACATGCGTGTTTCTGCAGCTGCAGTGACGATGTAGTTACGCTGACGTGAAGCTGACGTGTGCTCACGCTGGTGGTGTGAAACACCTGTAAGATCGCACCCTTCCTTCAGAGCGCTCCTCAAAGCCACACCTCCTCCAAAACACATGAACACGCACAGCAGAGTCTGCAATTTGTAATATTGTTTATTTTGTGTAGGCCTATATCTGATTAAACTCATATAGGATGCATTTGTTTAAGAATGAACGCTTTATAAAGCGCGTCGGTGATCATCTTCAGCTTCATCGCATACAGCTCAAACGGCAGTGCACAACTAATAATAAATATGATCGGTCATATTACACAACATTATAATGAGAATACTATTGTAATAAATCATAGTGAATTCTTGAGATTATTTGCTTGTTTCAGCACATTATTCCAAGAAGAGCACGTCCACAACAGGAATTACACATTCTGACCAGCACGCATCTGAGGCGGCATTGGTGACAAATTGTATTAGTCCTTATATTTGATTATTAAATTGAGTAAATGATCAATTTACTGCTACTGCAGTAGACTCATATTACATTATTATGGCTAACGATTAATTGTTTAATTGATCGTTAATTTAAACGGTGATCGATCATGGGAATTGGACTGCTTATCATATTTAGAGAAATTCTAAACATGGAGTAAGAAAATCTGTGTTTTAGCTCGAGCTGTGTGGTTTCTCTCTATAACAATGCAGATACACATACAGTGCTTCCCACAGGTTTGAAATATACTTGCAGTGGTAGCCGGGTGAAAAATCCTCCTATTACCCATGGCACAAAAATGGTCGACTAAATGTGACAAACAAATAATGTGATATTTTAACAGTATTTTAATTTATTGATATTAATTTTAATTAAATAACATATTACATTGAATTACATACTAATATTATGCATTATTATGCATTGTAAATGACAGCATTTAAATGGTTCACATTTTCCGATGTTCTCCTTGCTGTCATATAGTGTCTCTCTCAGTGAATGGGACACAGATTTTACTAGTAAAATTTATAAAATTAATAATTATGTGTCAAATAATGTTCTTGGTCTTTTCTTCCTGTGGGAGACTACAATAATTTACTATGAATTAAATGGAAATCAAATTTATTGTGTAACCAAAATACCAATAATGCCCAAAAGAAAAAACTTAGCGTGTGACTTTAAATTATAAACAAGCCCGAAATACAAAGGTACTCTTATTTTGAAATGTCTGTACTATTGCAGGCTGATCCTTCAGATTCTTACAATCATCTAAAACATTTTATATAAAGGCCATAAAGTAGACATTGTAATAATTCATCAAGCTGAGTTCATTAGCAATCGCTTGGCATAAATCTGCGTTTTTCATTGATTGAGAATCATTTTGAAGCAGACTGAAGCGCTGTCGCTTGAGCTTGTAGAACTTCTAGAACCCCCTTGTGACTTTGCAAAATGCAGCACCTGTGGGAATGTCAGCGGGAGTAAACAGTTCTGACGCACACATAACAAGCAGGTATGAAACGACTAGTTTATCAATCGTGGATGGTTTCATTATCTTGTGCGGATATAAAAGTATAAGAGGATAAAAATAATAAAATACTTGGGCGGCCGTTATTATACGTGGGCGGCCGGCCCAAGAAAAGTCTGTGTGGGAAGCACTGCGCATATATATAGATATCGGTGTTTTTGCCTGTAATTTTTAGTATCTGCCTATAATTTGTAATTTTCATAATTTTCTTTTTGGCAAAATTGGCCAAGAATTGGCTAATTGTTTCATCCCTAAGATGAGATGATTCAACCAGTTTTTACAAAGCAGTACAGTTGAGCAGAAACTAACTGGTGAAACCAATCTTACTTCCCATTTACATATATTTACATACTAGGGTCTGCGATCAGAGAACAGTTATTTAATGAGACAGATTTGTTCAGTTTTGAATGGTGATGCTTAAGGACATGTGCACACAGAGAAAGAGAGAGTTCATGTAACACACTCTTAGACCGTCCACTGCCTGACGTACATTCTGTGACTTCCTTGTTGCCCTTTTTTAGTTGACTCATGTTTTCTATTCTTATTGAGCACTTAAAACTCTTCTGTCACGCCAGTAGGTTGTTGGTCTTGTTTCCATGGTGTGCTCACAGTGGCCTATCCTCTCACCCCGGCACTACTTGATGCTAATGCAGAATGATCCAGGGTCACGTTAAAATGGCCAAAGGCACGGCGGTCATGTCTGTGCTGGCCATGAAGCAAATTCCTTGGCTGAGCATTTCCAAAGCTGAGCCTGAATCTACTGGACGTGCAATTGTGACCTCTATCATGTTCTTTCACCCTACAGTGTGCATGTGTGTTTTTGTGTGTTTTGTTTTTCCATCCATTGAAAGTCTAGGCAATCAATAATTTCTTCCGAAGAAATATCTTTATATGATGACAAATTTTAATTTTAGACCTTTAATCACACACACACCTACACACACAGGTTTGTTTTTGTGAATTGTGGGGACATTCCATAGGCGTAATGGTTTTTATACTGTACAAACCGTATTTTCTATTTCCCTACACTACCCCTACCCCTAAACCTACCATCACAGAAAACTGCACATTTTTACTTTCTCAAAAAAAAAAAAAACCTAATTCTATATGATTTATAAGCCTTTTGAAAAATGGGGACATGGGGTAATGTCCTCATAATGTCCTCACATAATATACATATATATGTATGTAACTCAATTAACATTTCAACTATCTCACCTAAATGTTTGCTAACTGCTTTTACATTGGGGTAATTTTGTTCAAGATAGCTTTTTTTTTTTTTATTCAATTCAAATTTTGAAATCAAGCTAACAGTCATTAATAAAATAAGAACAAACAAACAAAGTACTAACTATAGCACAAATAAATACCATAGAATAAAGATACAAATGAAATCAATTGCTTTAAGTTTTTCAGGTAGGTTTAACAGTAGTAGGGCTATTCAGGTAGGTAATACTACAGAACTGAAGTAATGAAATGTAAAATAACCTTGGATAGTCTTCATTGTAAAAATTAATTACAGATAAATACAGAAGTTACAAGTTATTCAGTCAAGAGCAGTAAGTGATTTTCTCTTTTTCTTTTGTTGTTTTATGAGCATGTTTATTAGGCTGCTGTCATTTTAAGACCTGATGCACGGATCCAATATACTGTTGCACATGCGTTTTCTTTCTGAGCTGTTCACTTAGGACATAACGATTGTGTTTTATGTGAATACTTGGCAAGATGGACATAGTTACAATATTTTTGTGTGTATTATTTGACCATTTAAGTGCAACAAGCTGCCAAAAAATAATCAATTTGGCACTTATGAACTGTTTGAAAGTCGGCTTTATGTGTGCGCACTTTGGATGTGTGCACAGGAAAGAAAATTATGTACAATCCCCTGCAGAAATTTAGACCAACATTTCTTGAGATTTGCATTTTTATTATGAATTGTTATTAAAGACATCAGAGATTGATGGTATTTATAAAATGCTTTTTTAAGCAAAATCTTTGAAGTAATTTGAAATAAAATTTAATTTTTTTTTTTTTTTTTTTTACACCACCCCTGATCTCACCAGGCGGTACCCTGGTTGGGAAACACTGATGTAGATCACTGGTTCTCAGCTGACCCTGTCAGAACAGACCTGTGACCTATTTCAGGGTCATGATCTACCAGTTGAGAAACAATGTAGATCTATATTCCTTTGAAATGTCAGTTAGTGATTGCTAGTTAAGGATTGTTTTGCACTTACGATGAACCATCTAGTTCTAATGTTCATTTACCTGCTCTGAACATATTTAAAAATTTCATTTGTTAGAAATACACACTGCAAATTGGGATTACATGTTTGTATTAGTCATATAGATTACTTGAATGGCTGTTCACTTAGTGTTTTCAGACCTTGTGGTGGTTTATTTTGCTGATGATACGGTTAGCAAGCCGTTTTTTGGTTTGAGTGCTTTAATGTAGCAAACAGGTTATTTTTGTGGTTGGGTTTGTATGGTAATGAACACATCCACAGCATGTTTTTTTGGTTGGTTATGTTGTGCCTAAAGGTCAGAAAAGTATTGATGTTCTCATTTTATCAGTCATGTTTCATACGCATCTCTGGATCTCTTTATTTGTGCTATAAGGGCCACCAGTTTAAATCTTCACAATCTATGCCAGTACAAAGTTCTTTAAGCAAGCAGCATTTGTTTTTGTAATTTAGAATCTTTTGTTCCTCACAACTATTGTTACCATTCCCGAAGTTGCATGTTGGATTCACTGTTGCACGTGATTCAAACTATCATTGCTTGCACGAGCACCACAACTCAATGTTGGAACTCCGCTTAATGTAGAGAACTAAACCATGGCTCTGACAAAATGTTGGCTATATTCATGTATCTAACAGGAGCTGCTGAGTAGAACCCTTCCAGCACACTCTGTCTCTGCCACCCACCGTGAGACATGTTAGTGTGACACCGGCTCATTCCCGACTCATAGACACACACCTGCTACTTTGTGCATTACCTCACTGATCTGGGCGACGTGCCCGAGAGCGGATTACAGGCCACCTCTTATTAATGTACTGCTACACGCATTTCTATCCACACTCACACATCTCTCTGTATCTCTCTTGGACAAAAATCTGGCATAGATGAATAGCCAGATGGAGTGGAGAGTTGATTTTGTACAAAGCGTCATTTGTGGTCAGTGAACAGCAGCCGATGTTAAATTAATTTGTGTTGCTCTTAAAGGTGTTAGTTATGTAGTGGATACTGAGGAATTACATCACAGTGATAATCCTCATTACTATCACTGTCATTCACTGCACAGATTATTTAATAGGTTTAACATGAGTCAGGTATTACAAATGTCTCTGAATGAATGTAGATCATCTAGTGTAGTTGTAACACCCCTCAAGATTCATGTACATTTGAAATAGGAATAGGCAGGTTATGACAGACCTCAAGGATTGGTTTGCTGTAATTTTTTTTTTTTTTCCTAAAGTTGAGCATTTCTCTGCTTTTTAATGCTCTCACCATGTTCAGTCAGTAATACCTGAAAATGGTATTAGGGCTATCAAATCTCATTTATACTTGCAAGATGTTGAACAAAGTTTCAAGTTGGTAATGCCTTTTGTGCTTCCATGTGATTTTACACTTTGCACATCAATCGGTTATGAGAGATGTCATAAAAATAGCAACCACTTTGTGAAGTCCAATCACACAAGGGTTTTTATGCAACAGAGCACTGAATCACCATATAGTATCAGATTGACATATAGTACGAGTTTTTGTTCTATCTATTACTATGGTTATCGCTTTCATTTGCACCTTTAAATATGGTTGTCAATCCAGAAACTTTGCAATGTGTAGATAGCAGAATAAAAAATGTATATTATATAGCCTACAGAAAGCGAGACAAGATCACTGCCATTATAATCACTTAAGCTGTCAATTACAATGCAAGGCAAACAAAGCAGCACTCTTGCAAAAACTTCTGTTATAATCCATGAAGCTTGTATGGGCAATTAATCAATTATTGACATTATTGTTGATTATAATGACATGATTCACGAGCGCACTGAACTTGCACCGTGTTTTGTGTGGTGTTGAGTGTTTTCTGACTAACTTAAAAAAATCTGATTGGCCATTGCATTCAAACTCTCAACAGATGTCTCTGATTGGCTGCAAAAAAACATTGTAAATAAAAAACCTTTGACACTCTTCACAGAGCACTTACATCAGCAAATTAGCAAGCAGATCCTACAAAGTCCTGTAGGTTGCGAAGTGGAGCTGCTGTGGATCAAACTTGTTCCATCACATTCACAGATGCTCAGTTGGATTGAGATCTGGGGAATCTGGAAGCCAGGGCAGCATCCAGCTCTTCATGATGTTCCTCAGACCATTCCTGAACAATGTGTGACAGAGTGCAACAGGCCACTTCCACCAGAGAACACCATTGTGGTGTACCTGGTCTGCAACAATGTTGCTGGTCTGCAAAATGACCAGATGGGATAGCCTTCGTTGCCCACATGCATTGATGAGCCTAGGGTTTGTGGTTTAATTCCCACTTCTGATATGGAGTACAAGTTGTTGAGATGTATTATGTTAATGCTTGGCTCACAATTAGGGTTAGCATGGTCTCTGCTAAGTTTGCATCATCACACAAATATTATAATTAGCAACATTTTGGTTAAGCAGCCAAATCTGAGTAATCTGATTGGCCAAAACATTGCTTATTAAAATAGATTTGTAATGTGAACCTGAGCCAGAGTAATGTGTGGTATTTAAAGGTGCCCTTGATTCAAATATTGAATTTACCTCAGCATAGTTAAATAACAAGAGTTCAGTATATGGAAAACTCCATTGTTTCCTCCTTCTTATATAAATCTCATTTGTTTAAAAGACCTCCGAAGAACAGGCGAATCTCAACATAACACTGACTGTTACGTAACAGTCAGGATCATTAATATGTATGACCCTGATATTTGCATATTCCAACCCATGTTCCCAACATTAT
This sequence comes from Chanodichthys erythropterus, assembly GCF_024489055.1. Lineage (NCBI taxonomy): Eukaryota > Metazoa > Chordata > Actinopteri > Cypriniformes > Xenocyprididae > Chanodichthys > Chanodichthys erythropterus. The sequence continues at coordinate 30,649,919 of NC_090242.1, read as the reverse complement.
GAAAGGGATTACACGTCTGGTTCTGCACAGCTGAAACATCAGACTAGGTAAGCAAGCAAGAACAACAGTGAAAAATGGCAGATGGAGCAATAATAACTGACATGATTCATGATATCATGATATTTTTAGTGATCTTTGTAAATTGTCTTTCTAAATGTTTCATTAACATGTTGCTAATGTACTGTTAAATGTGGTTAAAGTTACAATCGTTTCTTACTGTATTCACGGAGACAAGAGTCATTGCTATTTTCATTTTTAAACACTTGCAGTCTGTATAATTCATAAACACAACTTCATTCTTTATAAATCTCTCCAACAGTGTGTAATGTTAGCTTTAGCCATGGAGCACTATCAAACTCATTCAGAATCAAATGTAAACATTTAAATAAACAATGTATTTACGCGATTAGACATGCTGCATGATGAACACTTTGTAAAGATCCATTTTGAGGGTTATATTAGCTGTGAACTTTTTTTATGTTGTTTAAGGCAAGCGCGAGCTCTTGGGGCGTGGAGCACCAGATTTAAAGGGGCCGCGTACCCTGAATCGGCTCATTTCTAATGATGCCCCAAAAAAAGGCAGTTAAAAAAATGAATAAAAAAAAAAAACTATGGGATATTTTGAGCTGAAACTTCAGACACATTCAGGGGACACCTTAGACTTATATTACATCTTTTAAAAAAAGTTCTAGGGCACCTTTAAGTGCGCATTTTTTTTTTTTTTTTTTTTTTTTTTTGTGTAATTAGCAAATAAAATGGTTCAATTCATGGGTGTGAAGTAGCTGTTATATTATTATGTGACAAAATATCTACAGTAAAATTACTGTAGGTATGTTGTCTCGCATAATAATGTAATAACATGAGGAAACATTTAAAAGGAAGAAACATTTTAGTTTATGATATTCTTGGTTAAAGGGTAAATGAAGGAAATGCTGACTAAACAGTATCAGCATGATAATAAGACCTTATTAGTTAACATAACAGTATTAATCTTTATTAATGTTAGTTAACAACAGCACAACTGTTCATTGTTAGTTCATGTTAACTCGGGTCTATTAAATATTAACCAATATAACTTTTTGATTTTAATAATCTATTAGTAAATTTCGAAATTAACTAAGATTAATAAATGCTTTTATTTGTCATTGTTAGTTCATGTTTGTTAGTTCACACCAGCTTGGAGAGTCTACTCTTGCTATAGTGATGAGCAATTTGCTGTATGCGTTGCGTATTTAAGAAAAAAGCTTGCTTTGCTTCGTATATTCAGTTTAACAGCTCTGCAACTGAACTGTTCATGTTTTCTGACGCTTAAATTGTGTTTTAAAGTTTGGACTGCTCTCTCACCTTGAAGCGATTACTCAGTATCGAGAGACCAAGCAGCCGTTTTCCTCTGTGAACATGCACTAAATGGATGAGCCCCTACACTTGTGATGGTTCTGTCATTAATATGAATAATATAATTAGCCTTTTGTTTGACTGTTATCAAACAGCTAATAATGTGTTGCTAACGTTACACACACAACTTTCCTGTTCTTCATCTCGGATAGAGTCAGACAGCTGCCTTCTAACAATCAGTATCCTTACAAACTCTTTGAACAACTCAGAACGTCAGTGGAGAAAGGCATATAGTTCTTTATAGTCTTGATATATTGCTAAATCTACACAATTGTTCATATCAACAGAAAATATACCAGGATAACCTGGCTTCTCACGAGACTTTCCTGCTTCAGAGCAGTCATAGTTAATGATATGCTAAAGCCTGCCGGCACGTTGTTGTGATTGGTTGACGTCACAAACACCCATGATTTCAAACCGCGGGTTTTAGACTGTCTTCGGTTTACTGCAGTTTCAAACATAAAATACTCAGCAATGGTGCTGACTTATGAATTTGCACATGGTTTGTCTTAAAGCATATTAAAAACACTACACAGACATATAAACAACATTTAAAAACCTGATTTAACAAATTAAACCTTATTGTAAAGTGTTTTTCTGTTCAGCCAAATTCAGGTGCTGAATTACTGTATTATCGTAGCATCTCAAAATCCAGAAACCAGCATATTCTAGAGCTGTTTGCATTATGGGTCAGACAGCATTTAATTCGGAGTCTGTTTTTGTGTACTGCGTGAGCAATGCTATTACAAAACTTGTTTTGGATGGGAAAACGTATGATTGAGGACTGGGTTTGGTCAGTTGCAGTTATATCAGTGTATTGCTGCAGAGAGAGGTACACAAAACCTGCCTTCCCTTTAAATCTCCTGATCGCATCCCAATCCGCCCCTGCCATGCTGAGACGCCTTAAGCTGCTTAGGGCCTAATCTGGGCCCAGTGCTCTTAGGAGAGCACATGTATAGAGTCCAGAGAGGAGGGACTAAACTGCAGCATTTGACTATGGGAATGCACCTTCTCTCAGGTGGGCTTATTTAGCATGCATGCTGTGTTATTTGTTTTGGTTTAATATCATACAAGCCTATGCATTTTCTGGAAAGCTTTATTGCTTTTTTTTTAAAAGTACTCAAAATGCATATAAACTGAATTGTACTGTCAACATTCAGAATGTTGGCTGCCACCATAATTCTTTAACTGTCACTTCACCAAATTTAAAAGTCTGGCTCAAAAACATTGTGGCTGTGTTGATCTGTACTAATCTCACACATGCGGTCGTTTTGCAAAATTATTACTGGGAATTAAATTAAGGTTGTACTCATACTTGGCACTCTGAACTGTTCCTGAGCACGTTTGACCCCCAAAGCCTGGTTTGTTTGACAAGTGTGATCGCTCCATTCCGTGCTCTGGTGTGGTTCGTTTAGCCATCCCCGCCTGCTTGGAAGAGGTGGGCCAGAGCGCGTTTCGGTTTGCATGCAGTGTGAGCACTAACCGTGCCAGAGCACAGAACAGTTACTATTTCTGTGTGCGCTACTGTCATCATTATGATGGCAAACATTTATATTAGTCGTATATTAGTCGTGCTCGGGTTCAGTTCAAGGCAACTGTGCCTAGTGTGAGTACATCCTAAGCCTTTTCAACAACTTTTTAAAAGCAGATTTGCTTCTATGTTCTATGGATTAATTAGTTATGTCTATTAGATGCAATGAAAATGAGAAGGACTGAGCAGGATTGAAATTCTGAAATTCATCACATACACTGCCAATGCTTGCTTCATGAAGTCATTAAAATGATTACATTTATATTACTACAAAATGGCATTACACTTTATTACTCTTTCACAATTTGACTTTTTAAAGGCCCGATATACTTCAAACGAAATCGAAGAATGAACTGATGTGACGTCATTTCTAACAAAATCAGGCCAAAACGAAGTTTGTTTTGTGTTCGGTTTGGGAGTACGAAATGGCTTGCCAAAGTGAACTCTCAGGAAAAGTTGCAGAGCTCTTGTTAACACACCCATGTTATTATGATCAGATGACTTTCTTATGCTTTGTATAAAAAAAATGCTGTTTTTGTTGTGCATATTTTGTTACTGAGAGGAAAGCGCAGTGCAGCACATATTTACATATTCATCTAACCTTCGCTCTCAGCAGTGTGGGCGGCGTCAGATGTTCGATAACAGTATATCGCTGCTCGCTTATTTTGAACTTTGTTTTGCCCCTAAACAAAGAACGAAAAAGAACGTCTTGGAAGTATATTGGGGCCTTAACTTTGCAACTTTGCATACAACAAGAAATAAATGAACAAATATTAATTTGGTAAGGGAAAATTTAATGAAGTACATGGACATGGATAAAAAAACAACAACAACAACAAAACACCCAAATCAATTTCCATCATATCTTTGGTCTGGATCTAAATGTCCATCTGGTTATGGGCAATAAAAATGATGCATAAATAAAGTAAACTTCCATTTTACAAATGTAATTTTATTGCATACAGTGCAGTTGGGTAGGTTGTAAAATTGTGTTAGAATGGTTACGTTTGTTATCAACGCACCCCAGTGTTTACAGTCCTTTTGAATGTCGGCCTACAAATGGTTTTCTTATAGTGTCTCTGTAACATTAAATACTGTGTAATTCTGAGTTTTCAGAAAACTGTTATCAGTTGTTATACAGAAGATGTTTTTCGAAAGAATGATGTGTTATGATGTGAGACAAATAGAATAATAGTTGAAAACAGCTTTTTCTAAAAACAGCTATATTTAAACTAAAATAACATTATCCAATCCCTAATGTCACAGATCGCTCCCCAGAATGTGTGCTCAGGAAATCAGACACAAACAATTCTGAATATTAAGAGCCAACAACTGTGCATTTTAATAGAGAGCTCATTTGCAATTTAAATACTGCTGTTGTGTAAGCCCTGATGAATTGCCTGTGATGATTCGCATTATTGTTTGTCCCTGTTAGGCTTAATGCTGTGGATAGGGGTTTTTCCCTTTCAGACCTTTTATATCCGTACAGACTGGTTCGGTTGGTGTTCATTTACCATTTTATTTAAGATGAAGCTTAATACAGCTATAAATACCCTGTAGTTTGCTCTGAATAGGAAATTGTGAATCACAGCACATAGCCTAAAATACTAATTGTTTACCATTGTGCTCTGTGTAAAACATAAGGGTGATGACCGAATCATTGACTTGAAATGTTTAATGTGGCCTCTGTTTATCGAAGCAGGGTCTAATTTATTTGTCAAATAACATCCCACAGGAACAGTCATTCTGGCATCTCTAATGAACTGCCTAAGAATGAGTCAGAATTCCGATGTGTACAATACATGGGTACGTCTCGCAAAACATACCCACAATGCACTACCTACGGAGCAGCAAACACTAATTGGCACTGTCACTTCTCATGGTTGTGGGAATTACTGAAGCAAAAATAGTGTTGACTGTGAGTTCATGTGTTTACAATGCATGCCTGCAGGTTTAGTGGTAAGTGAAGTTCTGAAACGGACAAATCTTGACCGTTTTCACTGCCGCTTGCTTAGTCAAGCACCATCCTAGCAACCACATAGCAATGTGACTTTTAAAAACCACCCAGACACTCTGGCACTATGAAATCATTTTCGGGTATCGATGGAAGCTCATTTTTGGTTGTAGATATGACAGATGTGTGATTACATGGATATCTGTAGCATACTGCATTGTTTTCTTATTTTGGAGTCATGCACAGTCACGTCTAGGACACTGCTGCTAACGTTCACTAACAAATGTCATCACCATTAGTTGTGTTTCAAATGACACGCTATACGCTCTGTGCTTATACGCTATGTACTTACGCAAGCGTGCATTGTATTAATTTTATAAGGTTATTTTGTCATTTAGCATTGGAGTCTGATAGCCTCTCCCCCTCTGCTATAGCTGCAACCAAAGAGTGCATGAAGTGGTCCAACAATACACACTTATTTATTTATTTTTTGGTTAATTATGTGCATCATCCTGGTATTTAAAGTGCAGTTTTTTCTTTTTGGAATTTTCTGTGTGAACAGACTAATCACATATCATATCACAATTTTTTTCAGGAAAATCACGATTAATGATTTTATCACGATTCTTCATGTTGCTTTTACTATTACTATTGCTATTACAGCCAAACTAATTTCCCTATTTTAAAAACAAAGCCTTATAAAATAACCAAAGTATAAAATAAAATAAATGGCAGACATTTAGGCCAAAGTGGTGAAGATAAAAATCTGTGTCATTATTTTTTTCATCTGTTATTTGTTATTAATTTTATCTTTGTTATTAAAAATAAGAAAAACATATGCTACACATTATACAAATGAAAGTAATAAAATGATTTATTTTTAACCAGACAGTTGCTGTTCCATAGTGACTTTTTCCTACCATGGAAGTCAATAGAGACCAGCAACTGTTTGGTTTATTTTATTTTGTGTTCTGCACAAGAAAGAAATTAATACAGTTTTGAAACAACATTACAGTGAGTAAATAATGACAGAATTTTCATTTTTGGGTGAACTATCCCTTTAAGGACAAGCGACCGCATGGTTAATATTAGGCTGCTCTGTCATTTTAAAGACCTGCACGTATATGTAATACAGCCACGCATCCAATTTTCTCTCAAATGTTTACTTTCACTTTAGACATAACAAACTGTGTTTTTGTAAACTTTGTGTGTATTTGACAGTATTAGAGCAATTGGACTCTAAAGATAACTTGGTAGCTAATCAGGCACTGTTTGACAGGCTTTTAGTGCCTGTGCGCTTCGGGTGAACGCGTTCTGTAAAACGCATGTCAGAACAGTGCATCAGCACACAAAAGAAAAGTTTAACCGGCAAGACGAGGCACATGAAATAATGAACTTTTGTCGGTTGAAGTGTCCCACGGCACGAATATTACGAATATTAAGCTGAGACGGAGGCGCTGGAACTGCAACTGATAGAAAACACACGCATATACTACGATATTTCTTCATTAGCAGATCGTGGAGACGATCAAAAATCATTATTTCGCACACCATAACTCACACTGTTTATACTACAAAACAGCATATAATATAATATAATATAATATAATATAATATATAATATATAATATAATATAATATAATATAATATAATATAATATAATATAATATAATATAATATAATATAATATAATTAATATAATGGTGCATAAGTACACAAATTTGGACACATCTACTATTGCTTATATAGTTGCACAACTAGTATTTTTACCCAGAGGCAAAATGGAACACTGCTGTGGCCTATTATGAAATTCAATCTTAGTCTTAATTCAGGAGGATACTCGCCAATACGGGCATTTTTGACAGAATTTTGTGTAAATATGTTCATTTAAGCGCAAGAACATATGAAGGAGGACTCAATTAAGTATTTGTGGCTTTCTAGGCACGCTTCATATGCCATCGGGTTGTCCTTATCGTTATGCCCTTGTAACGATCTGCCCTATCAGTCGAGTTTACATAAATTAAAATGGGGTCAGATTATACTATAAAACAACACAATAAAACTAAGGCTGTTAAAAGTCCATTTTCACCATACCCTAAAACAGTCCATAAGAAACCTAGTGTGTTGCCAGTCCCAATGTGTAAGTGTCCACCGGTGTGTATATATAAAGTTCAACAGTAGAGATAATCCAATGAAAAAATGATGTGGTTTGTTGGAAAGGGAAGTCCATAAAAGTAACTCCACATTCCAGCTTGTTGATCACACTTTGGTCATTTTGGCAGAGATTGTTTGCCATGCTGCCTCCTTTATGCTGCTTTACTTCCTGTTTCCTGTCATGTGATCAGTCACATGACAGGCAGACCCAGACTCATTTAAATGCATACACACATTAAAATGGTTAAAAGGAATAAAATGGCTAAGACAACATGTAATCCAATTAAAACTCAAATATATATAAAATCACAATAATATATTGAGCAGGTAAAACATGTGACCTTTGTGACAATGTCACACCCTGATATATTGAAAACATTTGAATATATTAATTATAATAATGCCCCTGATGAGTTTGGTAAATGCTTATCAAAACCCTTAAAATCACAGCCGTACAGGCGACCATGTTGTCAAAACGATCCCAGTTCACATGGATCTGCAAATAAAAATCCTGCTGTATTATGCATGCCAGGCCAGTAGTTGGCGATGTCACATGGTAAAAAAACACTGCGTGCCTGTAGACTGAACACGTAATACGCATGCGCATGACGTCACCATTTTCACATTGTCTTGTTTGTAGCATAGATGGACAAAAACTTGCACTTTGAAAGTTTGCGTTTTAAGGCCCCCGAAGCGCCCTTGTCATGTAAACAAACAGCCAAAACCCATAAACAATTTTCTGTTTTTAGCTGAAAACTGTGTTATGTAAATAGTTTTTGTTTGGGGTTAATTTTGGCGTTTTTGCTTTTTATTTTATAGGATAATTAAAGGTTTTCAGACAAATCTTGTTTTTATTTTAAGATATATTTTTGCCATTTATTGGCTTTGCTTCCAGTAAAGTCTCTGCTGTCCCTATATAATACTAAATTATTGAGGTTCCAATCTGAACTGCTGACATTATCATTACATTTGTGCCGGTTCACAAAGTGTATATAATGATTGTAGGGAGCAGGAACATTAATTTGTAAATGTAGTTAAATTTGTTTCTTTTTCCCTCCACAGATTATCTGTGTAGTCCAGAAGATAATTTGTACAATATTGACTTCACACGGTTCAAGATCAGGGATATGGAGACAGGAACCGTACTGTTTGAGATCACCAAACCACCAGCCACAGGTGAGTGTGAGCAGCCACTTCCAGCCAGTTACTGATTCCAGTCATGTGATCTGCAGTATGGAGAGTGTACTGGATCTTATGGGTCTTACATCAATATATTTGATCTACTCTATATACCTGGCATCCTCAAATAGAGGATTGTGGTTTGGTTCCCGACCCTGCCTTGGTTCCAACTGGACTGCGAAACATAATGACAACGGTAGCACCATTTTACCATTTCTACAGTTTAAAGTGAGCAGTGCGTCAAAATAATTGAGCATTACACACCACAAGCGCTCAGGGTTGTTTATTATAATCTTTCAGCACTATATCCTCTAATATTTTTATCTAGAGCCAAGCACGCTTCATTCAAGCCTTTTCCGTTCAGTTCATGTCACTTCTCTCCCCCAATAAAGACGTAAAGCGCCACTTTAAGAGCTGCAGATGGCGTGGTTGTTTTAACAACAGTAGCAGAAACACAGTGAGCTGCAAAATAGATTGGTACTTTTGCTAAGACACTGCAGAAAACGAGAATGCAGCAAATATATAATTTTTTTTCTGTCATACATATATGACTGTGACTGTTTAAACCAGGATTCTGACAAGACATCTACATTTAGCATTATTAATCAGCATGTTAAGAGCATTTCATAATAAACAATGGGGAAATTATTTGTAGATGGCAAGGAAAGAGAACTTAAACTTTTTAGAAAAAATCCTAAACTTTTATTACCAGAGCACACAGGCTGGCTTGCTTTTGACAATCAGGTCCATGTTTTGAGCCTCTTATGAGCCATCTTGAGTAACAGTCCTTTTAGAAAAACTAACTTGTGGGTTTCACATTTGACATTACAAAGAAAAGTTTGCATGTGTGGTTACAGATAAAATAAATTAATCAGCTGCAGCAGTGTGATGTTATATGCTAACACATCAGATCAATTTTGTCCCTAAAAAGGTGTTTGTTAGCGCGAGTTAGTATGCAGTTATTTAGCAAAGTCATTTGGCTTTGACATTTGTATATTACAAATATTATTCCTGGGCTTTATAGACACCATTTTGAGTTTCACTATTCACTTTTTGAGAAGTCATGGGTCCTTTTTATTATTAATTTTATGATTATTGTTTTCCAGTTTATGAACACCTAAATAATATAGCTGCAAGCTGCAATTATGGGGGCAAGCAAATCATCTACATTCTGAACAGACGAATGAGTAAAAGTGTATGAAGAATCTAATGATTTCACAAGCATATTAGGCAGAGCAGTTCAAAGGTTCTGTTTTTTTGTTTGTTTGTTTTTTTTTTGTTTTTACCCAAGGTCACATACCAAGTTTTATTTCACTAGATAAAACCATTGCAAAACGAGTACAAGGTTTTTTGTTTGTTTTTTACTGGGGGAAAAAAAATGGATTGGCTAAGGATTTCCAGAGTTATGAAGGTGTATTAATAATTTTCTGACCACTAGGTGGTACTGTCATGGCTGGTGAACTTCGGTAAGTTCACCAAAATAGAACAGAAGACTGACTTAGGATGCGATTCATGAAGTAACTGTACAGTGAATGTGAATGATGTGCATTTGCTGTAGAAAAAACACCCATTCACAGCTTCAATGAAAAAAAAAAAAAGAAAAACTCTGCTTGTCTCTGCTATCTTGACACTTGGTTACACAATCATCATATGCAATTATGAACAGATATACCTGTTCATCAATTTTGTAATAACTTTCTCATTGTGATGTTTGTTATATTTATTTATTTTCCAGATAAAGGAGGGGATAAAAGAGATGTTGATCCAAATGCTGGACGGTTTGTACGTTATCAGTTTACGCCGGCTTTCTTGCGGCTACGTCAAGTAGGAGCCACGTAAGTACAGTTTTAAAATTAGTCAGTGTATACACTACCATTTAAAAGTATGGGGTTAGTAAGATGAACATTCCTCAGATTTTGATACAAGGCAGGATGGATCCATGCTTTCATGTTGTTTATGCCATATGACCCTACCATCTAAATGTCAGAGCAGCAATCAAGACTCATCAGACAATGTCTTCTTTTGTCTCATTTTGGTGAGCCTGTGTGAATTGTAGCCTCGGTTTCCTGTTCTTGGTTGACAAAAGTGGCACCTAGTGAGGTCTTCTGCCGCTGTAGTCCATCTGCTTCAATGTTCGACATGATGTGCGTTCAGAGATACTCTTCTGCAGACCTTGGTTGTAACGAGTGGTTATTTGAGTTATTGTTGCCTTTCTATCAGCTCGAACCAGTCTGGCCATTCTCCTCTGACCACTTGCATCAACAAGGCTTTTTTGCCCACAGAACTGCTGCTCACTGGAAATGTTTTTTTTTTTTTTTTTTTTTTTGACCATTCTCTGTAAACCCTAGAGATAATTGTGTGTGAAAATCCTAGTAGATCAGCAGTTTCTGAAATACTCAGACCAGCCCATCTGGCACCAACAATCATGCCACATTCAAAGTCACTTAAATCACCTTTCTTCCCCATTCTGATGCTCTGAACTTCAACTTGTCTTGACCATGCCTACATGCCTAAATGCATTGAGTTGCTGCCGTGTGATTGGCTGATTAGATATTGGTGTTAACAAGCAGTTGAACGGGTGTACCTAATAAAGTGGCATTTATAGGAAAGAAATTAATAATTTTATTCATCAAGGACAGTAAGCACATTTTATAATGTTACAAAAGATTTCTATTTTATAAAATTCCTGTTCTTTTGAACTGTCTATTCATCAAAGAATGCTGAAAAACATCAGTTTTCACACAAATATTAAGCAACACAACTGTAAAATATTAAGCAACACAACACAAACATTGATAATTATAAGAAATGATATTATAATGATTTCTGAAGCAATCACAGAATGATATATGTTAATATATATTGAAATGTAAAATTTTATTTTTTATAATAATAATAATAATAAAAAAAAAAATAATAATAATAATATTTAAAAATATTACTGTTTTACTGTGTTTTTGTTCAAATAAACTGGTGAGCCTTGGTAAGGAGAAGAAACTTTTCAAAAACTTGTAACAAATTTTTTTTTTACCAACCACAAACTTTGAATGGTAATATATATTGCCCTTTATTGCACAATTTACCTAGACACCATAAGGTCACGTTCAACCAATCGAAACTGTATTAGTTCAAATTCAAATGTGTGTTAAAATAAACAGTAGAGTGAAGTTACTTAATGAACCCATGCAGAATATCATTAAATATTTGCATAACTAGATCGTCACTGTAGTCCTGTCCTTTCATATTGTCCTCTCTTCTAAAGAGATTACAGATTTAGAAAATAAACAGAGTAGCACATGAAATGACAGACAGTTGATATTTATTAGTGGAGCTGTCTCATATTCCTCTACAACAGGCGCATGCTTATTGAGGTCAGAAATAATAATCAAAACAAAGCAAGCATAAATAATTTAAATTAAACCTGTCGAATAAATCTCATAATCATACTAAAGGGTAGAATGTAGAGGTAGATGCCATGAAAGTTTCTCATTATAAATGATGAATCCAGTTCAAATAATACATTGAGGAAAGGAATGCTGAACAGTCATTGGAAATTTAACAAGTAAACAGCTATCTAAAATTCCCCAAGTGAAGATCTATATAAATGAACACTAAAGTACCAAAACTCTGACCTTGTCTACCTTGTTTTTGTGTTTTTAGTGTTGAATTCACAGTAGGAGACATCCCCATCAATAACTTCCGGATGATCGAGAGGCATTATTTCCGTGAACAGCTGCTGAAGAGCTTCGACTTTGAGTTTGGCTTCTGCATCCCCAGCAGCAAGAACACCTGTGAACACATCTATGAGTTCCCGCCGCTCTCAGAGGATCTCAGTAAGTGCCATGAAAATTGTAAATGGAGGTTGGGAGTTCTGCCTTAAAAAAAAAAAAAATATATATATATATATATATATATATATATAATACACTATATTGCCAAAAGTTTTGGGACGCCTGCCTTTACGTACACATGAACTTTAATAAAAAAACAATTCTTAATTTGTAGGGTTTAATATGGAGTTGGCCCACCCTTTGCAGCTATAAAAGCCTTAACTTTTCTGGGAAGGCTTTCCACAAGGTTTAGCAGTGGGTTTATGGGATTTTTTGACCATTCTTCTAGAAGCGCATTTGTGAGGTCAGGCAGTGATGTTGCCGAGAAGGCCTGGCTTGCAGTCTCCGCTCTAATTCATCCTAAAGGTGTTCTATCGGGTTGAGGTCAGGACAGTCAAGTTCCTCCACACCAAACTCACTCATCCATGTCTTTATGGACCTTGCTTTGTGCACTGGTGCACAGTCATGTTGGAACAGGAAGGGGCCATCCCCGAACTGTTCCCACAAAGTTGGGAGCATGAAATTGTCCAAAATGTCTTGGTATGAGACTTTTCCATTAAGAGTTCCTTTCACTGGAACTAAGGGGCCAAGCTCAATCCCTAAAAAAAACAACCCCACACCATAATCTCCCCTCCACCAAACTTTACACTTGGCACAATGCAGTCAGGCAGTTACCATTCTCCTGGCAACTGCCAAACCCAGACTCCTCCATCGGATTGCCAGACAGAGAAGCATGATTCGTCACTCCAGAGAACACGTCTCTATTGCTCTAGAGTCCAGTGGCGGCGTGCTTTACACCACTGCATCCGACGCTTTGCATTGCACTTGGTGATGTAAGGCTTGGATACTGTTGCTTGGTCATGGAAACCCATCCCATGAAGCTCTCTACGCACTGTTCTTGAGCTAATATGAAGGCCACACGAAGTCTGGAGGTCTGTAGCTATTGACTCTGCAGAAAGTTGGCGACTTCTGCGCACTGTGCGCCTCAGCATGCGTTGACCCCACTCTGTGATTTTTACGTGGCCTACCACTTCTTGGCTGAGTTGCTGTTGTTCCCAATTGCTTCCACTTTATGATACCACAAACAGTTGATTGTGGAATATTTATTAGTGAGGAAATTTCACAAATGGACTTACGCACAGGTGTCAACCTATCACAGTACCACGCTTGAATTCACTGAGCTCCTGAGAGCGACCCATTATTTCACAAATGTTTGTAGAAGCAGTCTGCTTGCCTGGGTGCTTGATTTTATACACCTATGGCCATGGAAGTGATTGGAACACCTGAATTCAATTATTTGGAGGGGTGTCCCAATACTTTTGGCAATATATAGTGTGTGTGTGTGTGTCATGGTCAGAATTATTGCCACCCTTGGTAAATATGATCAAAGACGGCTGTGAAAATGGGGTCAGAAAGCCTAAAAAAAAAAAATCAAACATAACCTACATCAGCAGTTGTTTGGGAGGGTTTCAAGAAAAAACTGTCTTCTGCGCTCATGCAAAAACAAGCTCCAGCACATTCAGTTGTCAGACAATACTGGAACTTCAAACTGGACTGGGTTCTATGGTCAGATGAAACGACAACAACAAAAAGAGCTTTTTGGCAGCAAACCCACCAGATGCTTTTGTGGCAAACGGGGATGAAAAGTACCCCATGCCCACAGTTAAACATACTGAAATTGTGGGCCTATTTTTCCGCTGGAGGTCCTGAACATCTTGTTCAGATGCATGGCCTCATGGATTCATTCAAATACCAAAAGATAAATCAAAGCCTGACCTCCTCTGTAGAAATCGTATAATGGGTCGTGGTTGGATCTTCCAACAGGACAATGATCCAAAAACAAATCCCAGTCTCCTGACCTGAACCATATAGAAAATGAAGGGGGGTGAACTGAAGATGAGAAGCACCAGCATGGATGGTGAATTTGAAGAATCTGGAGAGATTCTGTATGGGGGACGGTATCTGATGTCTTGTCAGTTGTTCTCCAAACTCATCAGGCATTATAGAAGAAGACTCAAAGCTGCTATCTTGGTAAAAGGAGGCAAATAGTATTGAATAAAAGGGTTCCATTAATTGTGGCCGACGTGTACATGAGAAACATTTATTTCATAAAGAGATTTCCTCCACATTTTCAATATGTTTACTTAAATGAAAGATTAGATTTGAGATTTAAAAAAAAAAAAAAAAAAAAAAAATTTAATAAAAGATCAAAAGGATAAACAATGACTATTTTTACAGGCTTCTTTTTTCATTTTGACACACTATTGTCTGTTTTTGCTGAATTTTGCCAAGGAAATATTAGCCTCAGCAGGTGTGCATCTCCGAGCAACACAGTAGGTGTTTTCCTCAATATGATATGGCTCTGCGGCTGCGCAGACTGATGGTAAATGACATACGGTAAATGACAGACTGGTAAATGACATACCGCAAGATATGAGAGCATACATCTCTGTATCCTTTTGAATCTCTCCCGCGGTCACCGATCAGTCGACACAGCTCCGCTTCAAGATATCGGCCCCTATACACTCATTCACTATTCCCTATTATTCCACTAATATCGTTTACTTGAGGGAGAAAATGAAAACGAGTGAGTGAATTCGGATGATGGAGAAAAAAAAAATTCTCCTTAGATAAACAAACGGCCCTGCGCCTGAGTGGCTTGGGCCCTAAAAAACAGGTAAAATAAATAAAGCACATAAAAGTAATTGACCAATTAAAAGCTAAACCACCTGAAAAAATTGCATTGCTATTTCACAGGAGTCATATCAACTTTGCAGAAATGTAATACTTTATTTTAAACTACAGTTTTAGTAGATTTAGAAGCCGTTTAATAGGCTAAAGAGTGAAGAATAATTTGCTGGATAATGTTAAATAACTGGATAATATTCTCTGGAATATTGGAATATAACAAACAAAACATTGTATTTTATTGCATTTCTCAACTGGTATGTTATATCAGAATTATTAATGTTTTTGTCATTCTAGATTACGAAATATCCGCTGACAAAGTGCCGTTTATGCATTTACACAGAACTATACTCAAACTACGATCGCTCGCAGAGATAATTAATTTCCATAAGGTGTTTACTTGGATGTTTATTAGCGAATTAATGGTTATATAGAAAATGTTTATATAATTACGTGTTTTAAACAAGTTAATCTTGCAGTGGCCGTGCTGGAGCATTTCCTGAGCATCAAGCCACTGAGTGAACAGCAAAATGCAGACCACTTCACAAGACTAATGATGAGCATAGACAACAGAGAGAATTGGATTCAGTGCTTTTATTTCAAACATGTGCTCATCCATGGCTGTATTATTTAATTCATGCAAATTATGCAAATCTTTATTGGGACAGGACTTCACCGATTATCTTACGTGACTCTGTGAACTTGTCTCTATTTCTTAGAGACAAGCTGCATAAACTAGCTACATTTCAGGCATTTATGTAACGCATCTAATTTGTGCATTAATGGCTGTTATGTTATATAAAGTAAAGTTACTAATTACAGCAAAGCAGGTAAGTATAATTTACCTGTGCACGCTGTTTTTATCTCGTCTCCCCTCAGAAGCGCTGTAATGGCGATCCTGCGCGCAATTCTCAAAAAGCACCCACAAGATGGCTACGTTTATCGGTAAATCCAATATTACAAAACCGATATCCGATTATGGTAAAATGCTTAAATATGGGGGAAAATATCAGTGAATTGATTTATCAGTCGATCTCTAAATAATATCCAAAGCTTAAAGCCTAAAGAATTACCTACGTGCACATGTCTGAATGTTTAACATAGTGCTGCAAATTGACCTGCTGCAACAGATGATGTTGCTAATATGGCGTTAATCTGTCGTTATCACATCGAGGGGAAGGAAAATCAAAATGTTGATGGCTTTATTTGCATTTTTGTTTTTAATTTAACTACTATTTTTAGTATTTTGTATTCATTCACACCAGTGGCCTGTTGGAGGCCATTTTGTAGGGCTCTGGCAGTGCTCATCCTGTTCCTCCTTGCACAAAGGAGCAGATACCGGTCTTGCTGATGGGTAAAGGACCTTCTATGGCCCTTTCCAGCTCTCCTAGAGTAACTGCCTGTGTCCTGGAATCTCCTCCATGCTCTTGAGACTGTGCTGGGAGATACAGCAAACCTTCTGGCAATGACACACATTGATGTGACATCCTGGAGGAGTTAGACTGGTTGTGCAACCTCTGTAGAGTCCAGGTATCGCCTCATGCTACCAGTAGTGAGACTGACCCCAGCCAAATGTAAAACTAGTGAAAAACTGTGAGTAGGGATAAAAATGTCAGTGGCCTCCACCTGTAAAACCATTCCTGTTTTGGAGGTTGTCTCATTGTTGTCCAAGCAGCTGAAACTGATTAACAACCCCCTCTGCTACTTAAACTCCTGGGATATTGATCTGGTCAGTTAACTCTCGCGACTCTCCAAGGGCATTATGGGTGTTCTCTAGCCATAGTGCATACATCGGTTGTACACTCATTATTGTGGTGCATTGTGGGATTGAATGAGTTCACTCGATAATGTCCACTATGGTTTTGGACACCACTGCAAATGGCTGTCCCCTCAAATACTGCCCTATTGAAGGGTATGGGGGTGATTTCGGACACAGCCATGGCATTTTGTTTCTGAAAAAATTTGCGTATTGAGCGAATCAGTCGAGTGAACCAATGATTCAATGGCCCATTCTTAAAAAGAGCCATTTACTTAATTCCTGAATGAATGAGCCGTTTGAATGAATCGAATGATTTAATGACTTACTCATTTAGACATTAGTTTTAGTTTCTTAGTGTATCACTTCATTAAAAAAATTCACATTATCTTCATATCTTAGTGGTTGTTTGAGCTCTCTGACGTGTTTTCTCTTATTTCAGTACGTGAGATGATCCTCCATCCTTACGAGACACAGTCCGACAGCTTTTACTTTGTGGACAACAAGCTGGTCATGCACAACAAAGCAGATTACTCGTACAGCGGAGGCCCGTAGGACAGCGGTGAGATGGGACTGAGGCAAAGAGTTTGACTGACAGACCTAAGAACCAATCACATGTCTTTGTCCAGCAGTCATGCCCTCCTCGAATCAATGTCATAGACGACCACCTGCAGTGCGCCATGCCTGTTTTTGAAATCTAGTCGTCTCATAAGGTCTTGTCTGATGCATACATATCCTACTCTGATTTCACACTGCCATTGTTCACATCAGCAGATATTATATTATATTATATTTTGTAACTTACCCCAAACATGAGCAAATTCACTCCAGTCCCATGTTTTTTATGGGCAAGGCGCTGTAATGTGAATGGTACTTAGGTGTTGCTATTCATCTTGTACATGTGTGTGCGTGTGTGTGTGTGTGTGTGTGTGTGTGAGAGGGGGGCGTCTAAGTGGGCCATCCACAGTTTAACACAGATACGACCATTATATATTGTTGATGTTGATTATTACTTTCCCTGTCAGAATAAGCTACATCAGAATTTCATACTTGTGGACTTTTCATCCTAAATAGAATATAATATGATTTTATGGTGAGACCTTGACATAATTGATAGATTTGTGTTGCATTAGATATATTTTGATACATGAAAAAAACTTGCTTAATTTTGAGATGTTGATTGTGTGGAAAAAAACAAAAATCAAGCAAAAAATGAAGTCAAATCAATTTAAAAGGAGTTCCTGGTGCACACCAGTCATGGATCTGCAGATACTAGGAACGTTTGCGTTCATAGGTCCTGATTATACATAAATCATGCTGCGAACCTCATGTTTGTATAGATAAAAACGTATGCCGAAAAGGGAACATGGCACACGTTACAAGCCTTGACATTTCAAATGTTCTGGTTCATGTGGTTTCTTTTTGTCTTTGTAAAAAACAAAAGGAAAGAAATATCTGTTTTCAACTGTCTAAAGAAAAGTAGTTCAAAGAGATCAAGAGACGGCGCCTCTTTTCATCTCTCCATCACACATTCCAGTGAGCCAGCGCCCTCACGGCTGTTTAGTGCACATAGCAGAGGTTAGATTTAATGTCTTATCCAAGGATCCTTGTGTTTATAGTGCAAAAAGTGCATTTAGGAGAATGATTTAAAGAGAACCTATTTTTGGTTTATGAATAATGGAGGCTTTCAGGACTTGTGTAAGTGTGTAAAATGGAGGAATAACTTGAAAAAATGTTTCTAGTCATAC
This sequence comes from Chanodichthys erythropterus, assembly GCF_024489055.1. Lineage (NCBI taxonomy): Eukaryota > Metazoa > Chordata > Actinopteri > Cypriniformes > Xenocyprididae > Chanodichthys > Chanodichthys erythropterus. The sequence continues at coordinate 30,631,683 of NC_090242.1, read as the reverse complement.
ATGTAACAGCTTTATTTATAATTGTGATTTATTGTAAATGATTTTGAGAGGGGAGAAAATGAAACGTATGTTTTGGACAGTTCAAACGCCTGTCTGGAATAAAATAAATAAATGTTGATTTTCTTTTGGAAACTACTGAAGTTGTCTTTTTTTCTTATAGCCATTCATTTTCTTAAAGTAAAAAAAAAAAAATTTATTGTTTAGCACTAGCAAATTTAGTTTTTTTTTTTCTTATAATTGAATTTTAACATTACAGTTTTTAAATTTTTTTTTTTTTTTTTTTTTTTTTTTTTTTTTAAAGAAGTTAGTGCTTTTATTGAACAAGGAAAATAATTTTTGAATTTTCTATTCATCCATGCATGTTAATAAAAGTATCATGGTTTCAGCAAAAATGTTAAGCCAAACGGCTGTTTTCAGTATTATTAATAATAATAAATAAAGACTGGATTAGTGGCTGCAGAAAATTTAGCTTTGCCATCACAGAAATATTGGGGGGGGGTGAGTAAATTATCAGGAAATTTTCATTCAGAAGTGAACTAATCCTTTAAATATCCTCCCATTTAGCATTGTTACTGTTGGTGCTGTAAAGAAAAGTTCTCACAAGTTTGCACAAAATTAGTTTTATTTGACAAAAAAAACATACATTCTAAAAAATGCTGAGAAGTTTACATTTAAGTATTTATATTACTTCTAATTAAGGGCATTTCTTTAACTGTAGTACTTAACAAATTAAGATTTATGATTCAACTGTGTATTAAAATATATTAAATAGACAGTGATCCAAAAAGGGATCTAAAATATAAAAGGTCTTATCCAGACCCTATAAATTAAATAAAATTTCGTGAACCAGCACAAATGGAGGACCAGAAAACCTACTTGTGAAAACCAAAGCCACAAAGTATGTAGAAAAAAGGTTCTGTATAAACCTGAACTTAGGGCAGCAAAAACACTACATGGAGCCAAGTCACATTTAAGAAGTCCTCGTACTTGAGTGACTTTAAAGATGTAAATAAGTGATACATAATTCCTTACACTAAATGGAGGCTCTAAACCTTACCAACCACTTCAAATAGTGCTTGAAAAGGTACTGTCAAGAGGTTTTGAGAAAAACTAAGCTTTTGCTCCATAGGGCACTGATGAGGGGATGGACTCTATACGCACTCTAACACTGCATACTGACACTTTTGTGTATATGATGATGGTACTTTTGTTGTTGGATTAGCTTCCTTTCCCCCCTTTATTTCCCTTCAGTATTCTCACTAAACCAAAGGAATTAGTTGTAAAGATGTTCATGGTGTACTTGTGCTATTTGTGGCATTGGCCCATGCGGGAAAGGTTCCTAGATTAAACATGGCTGCTCCCCATGTGTTGATGCCGAGGTTGATGCACAGAATGCCAATGATGTTGAGAATGAAGCCCGCCTTTGCCTTCAGACAGAAGGAAAATACAATTATCCACTCATTTTTCCATATACAATGTCCCCAAAATGTATTTTCACATACATTTCCCAATTTTGCAATGGAAATCAAAACTAATGTAAAAATGTAGTCAACCATACCATGTCCAAGACTTTGAGGTTGCCATAAGAGAAAGCGATGGCGTTGGGTGGAGTGGCTACGGGAAGCATGAATGCCAGCGAAGCACTTATCGTGCAGGGCAGCATCACATAGAGAGGATGGAGCCCAATGGTTGTGGCCTGAGAACAGAGACCATGCATTATTATCACTTCCTTACTAGTTAGCGAGTTAAAAACATCAGCTTCGAAATTCACTTTTAGGAGGAATGAATGTGTGTAATTTATATTGCAAAATTAGTTTGGTAGGTTTCTGTATACTGTGTACTCACCATAGACGCAAGAATGGGCAAGAATAGCGTGGTGGTGGCTGTGTTGCTGGAACACTCCGTGAACGTTCCCACCAGCAAACACAGAATCAGAGAGATGGCGAAGGGTGGAATGCTCTGCAGAGGGGCCAGGCTTTGACCCAACCACACCGATAGTCCAGACACCTACACAATTATTGAGAAAACATTTATTTTAGAATAAAAAAAAATTACTTTTAACTTATTGACTCCCAGGCCTCTCATTGTTAAAAACAGTAGGTCACCTTTACATATTTTTTAATCATGACAAAGCTGTTTGTTTTTAAACCTTTTTATTAAAGGGATAGTTCACCCAAAAATGAAAATTTGATGTTTATCTGCTTAGCCCCAGTGCATCCAAGATGTAGGTGACTTTTTTTCTTCAGTCGAACGCAAATTATGATTTTTAACTGCAACCGCTGCCGTCTGTCAGTCAAATAATAGCAGTAGATGGGAACTTCAACTATAAGAGTAAATAAAACTTGCTTAGACAAATCAAAATTAAACCCTGCGGCTCGTGACGACACATTAATGTCCTAAGACACGAAACGATCGGTTTGTGCGAGAAACCGAACAGTATTTATATAATTTTTACCTCTAATACACCACTATGTCCAACTTCGTTCAGCTTCCTGTTAGTGAGGTCAAAAAACGTGTTGTGATGACGGAAGTGATGTCTCGCCCATATACCGATCGTTTCGTGTCTTAGGACATCAATGTGCCGTCACGAGCTGCAGGGTTTAATTTGGATTAATTTGGAAGTTTTTTCGACTCTTATTGTTCAAGTTCACTGCTATTATTTGATTGACAGACGGCAGTGGTTGTAGTTAAAAATCATAATTTGCGTTCGACTGAAGAAAAAAAGTCCTCTACATCTTGGATGCACTGGGGGTAAGCAATAGATTAAAGTAATTGTGTATTTTTTTTGTTTGTTTTTTTCATAATTACACAAATTTCAATATTTGTTCTTCAGTAAAAACAACAGTGTCTGATTTGGTCCTTAATTATGATGACAATGATTGTTTTTTGCGCAATTATTAATAATGGTTCATATTATCTTCAGTGTTGAAAACAGCTATTTTTGTGGAAACCAGCATTTTCCAGCATTCTTCGATGAATATGAAATTCAAAAGCATTTATTTGAAATAGAAATCTTTTGTAACATTATAAATTTCTCTACGGTCACTTTTCAATGTAATTTAATGGAATTACATTGTAATAATATTTCACATTATTACAGTTTTTACTGTATTTTTGATCATATAAATGCAGCATATAAATGCATTTTTGCATAAAAAAACTTAATTATTCCAACTTTTGAACTGTAATATGTGTACAGCATTTAAATGAAGTTAAAGGTGCTAAAGAGGATGTTTTGTTTTATACATTTTTGCAATATTACTTGAAACTGTCTTTACTAACTGATAAAAGACTATTTATTAGGTGCACTGAAAGGAATAATATTAATATACATAATCTGTGCACGAGGTAGGACCTTAAAAACATCAGATTAAACGATTGGCCCTCCGGCTTGTCAATCACTGCCGTGACGTTCCTTGTGAGAGACGAGCGCGGCTGCACGCTCCAGTAACTTTCCACACTCCACAGGCGCCGCATGCGATGTTTTTGTCAGGAGACAGGAGTAACAACTGCAGATTATGAGTTACCTGCGGTGAGTCCGACATCATGAATCCACTAACACGACACAGCGAATGCCGGTGATACTTGTGGACGAGTTTTGGGAGACGCTCCCTCGAAAGGAGGGGGGGTTCTTGCGCATGCGCTCATTTCAAAAACTCAGTAACAGTCTTTGGTTTCTCAGTCGACGAAAAGATCCTGTTTAACCCCTTTAATGGATTGATAATCCACTATTGTCGATAGTCCACTATAGACATTCTACTAACTGTAAGTAACTTTGCAACTACATCAACTAACTCTCATAACAGTATTAGTAGACTGTTAGGTTCGGGTTAGTAGAATGAGTTGACATGTAGTTGCAAAGTTAATTACAGTTAGTAGAATTATTCAACATCAGCACACAACTTTTGTAATTTTACACATGATAAAAATCAATAAAAAGACCCTAGCCATCCAAATCTCCCCAGCATTGTGGTGGCATGGGAGAGTAGCACCCCTTCTCCTTTTCTTCAGAGAATATATATAAAAAAATCTACTTTTAACCATAATTCCATAAAAGACTAATGCATGTACAGAATGTTTAATTGAAATTAAAAATGGAAATTTACTGCCACTGTAATGTGTTATTCTGTCGTCCTCTTACCTCACTTCCACTTGCCAAGGCAAATCCTCCCCCAAGGAGCAGGACTATGTTCCAGGGCATGCGATCATGCACCACCTTCCAGTTTAGTAGAGTGGGCGTACCCTTCAGTTTCTTCTTCTTTTCCTGTTTTGCTCCTCCTTTATAAAACAGATGAACCAGTAGTTCAGGTTTAAGACCTGGTTTAAACTGATATCACAGTATTCTGTGCGAATACTCTGAAGGCAGAAGCACCTTACCTTCGTGCTCCGCTCCTTCAGCTTCTTCATCCTGTTCATCATGCGATTTGATTGAATAGAGAAAGTCTATCCGAGATGGAATGACGAAGAATAGGGTTGACATGAAAATGGCCACGGTGCCATCAGTGACATATCTTTACAGAGACAAAGAGAAAAGTGGAAGAAATTCATATGCAATGTCCAGAACTTTTCATTTTATTTATTTAAAAGTAAACTATTCCTCTAAGTTTTGGGGTGAAGTGTACTCACTGTCCGTTTTGGTTGAAGAGCACAGTAGCCCAGCCTGGCATGAAGCCTGGCTCTCGTGTGAACCACAGGATGACCAGGATCACAAAAATGACAAGCACTGCGCCCTCAGCAAAAGACATCGAACCCAACTTCTTATATTCATTCTTCATCACTCTGTAAGCGTCTTTGTCTCCCTCATTCTTCGAACCGCAGCCAAAAGACTTTTTAAAACTGGCGAAAAAAAGTGACCATACATGGAATGAAGAGACTGCTTAAACCAACCTCAGATGTCTACCTTAAAAACTTCAGATTAACATTAACAATCATTAAAAAGATAACATTTCATGACCAGCTTTTTCCATTAGGTACATCTACTCAACTCAAAGGGGGCCACAAGATGACTTAAAATTATTTAACTTGATATTCTATAATTATTTAAATTAAATGATGTGGTTATACACACAATCAACATGAAAACTGTAGATTTAATAAAGTAACCCTTTGAGTGAAAAGGGTTGAGAATCACTGGTCACTCTCTGTATGTCTGTATTTAAAGGATGCAAGTTACTCACTTAAAGCCCAAGTACATGAATTGCAGCCAAAGCCAAGAAAACACAAGCATCAGCACCATGTTAGGAAAGGCAAAACCGAACCAGCTGGCAAAGTTGATAACATCATGGTTTTCTGGAAAAATCCTGTAAAAAAAAGTGCAAATGTGTGTGCATTTTAAAATTTGGCTCCAGTACGGTATGCACATATTTATGTTGTAGGTCTAACAGACTGTGTGCACAACAATGTATAACCAAAAAACAAAAAAATCTAAAAAAAACCCCCAAAGTTTTCAACTTTTTCAAGAGAGAAAAATATTGTAATAATTATAATATTTATAATTATCAAAATTACATTATCATTAAAGAATTGTTTTATATATACAATACAGATCAGAGTCATAAGAGGATACTTGACAAACATACTCATCCATCTGGCCCTTGAGAATTAGATTTGGTGTGGTGCCTGTTAGGGTGGCAGTTCCCCCAATGCTGGCGGAGTAACACACAGATAGGCTCATTCCTTTAAAGAGACTAAGGTACTTCGCTTCACGTTCTTTCCTCCTGAGTTCAGAGAGTGTATTTAATCTTGCCTCCAGATCTGGATTGTCTGTCAAGATTAAGAACAGGTGGGATGTAAGTTTTACGACTGCGCTTTATTTCCACTGATTCTGTTTGGTTCATAGTGGAAATGCTGTATATTGTCCCGCTCGTTCAGGTGACTTAAACCGGTGTTACACCAAATTCTGTGACCGTAGTAGGTGCTATAGTGATGGGGTAGGGTTGGAGTTAGGGTTAGGGTTGCAACAGCATCTTCTACGATCACAGAATTCGTTAGGTCACAGAACTGGTGTCATTTCTCTCGAATCTGAGGAATCGCTTTCTCTTGTCGCCTTCATTATCGACTGTAGCCAAACCGAGCTTTTCGAAACTCCAAATCAATTGAACTAAATGCTTTTTCAAAATGATTCTTGTTTTCGAAGTGTTCAAAGCCCTGTATGCTAGCAACTGCCGGACAAAACGGTATCAAGTATCACATGATACATTTGTAAAGTAAAGTCTTGTGAGATATTTAAGATAATGTACAGGTCAACATTATGAACTAATAAAATAAAAGACATACTGTTGGGTTTGTCTCCAGAGACATTGTCCAAAGGATGCTTGATGTTGACCTCGGTCAACTCAAACGCTTGATTATCTTGGCCTTCCCTCAGCTCTTTCTCATCAGAGTCTGCTTCTGTGGCACTGAGCTGTTCAAGAACAGCTTGAGCAATGGGCAACATCATGGCTGTGGTGGCCGTATTGCTGATCCACATGGAGAGGAAGGCCGTTACGATCATGAACCCCAACATTAGCCTGCAGAAGTGGACAAACAGGTGAGTGTGTGATTGAGGATGAAATAAAGCATAAGATTTCATTGAGTATGATCTTACAAAGCAGGCCGGACTCCAACTATCAGGAGGACGCTCAGAGCGATGCGCTTATGGAGATTCCAATGTTCAACGGCTATAGCCACCAGCAGACCCCCAATAAACAGCATGTTGGTGTCCTTTAGATACTGAACACACACCTGAAAGACAAGTTAACACACTCATATTTGGCTCTGGTTAACGTGGGTTGGCTTTAAAATGCAGTTCTAGCCACTGAAGGGACATGATGATGGGGGGGGGGGCTGAGTTTTTATTTTCTATATCTTTGCAAGAAATTAATTTCATCATTCAGTATTCCAGGTATTCCTCAATTAACTTGTTTTTGATCATCACAAATCCTCATTTTCATTTTTTCTTTCTTACTTTTTGAATAAAAATAATTTTTGTATCACTACCCTTCTAATGCACAACATGGGTCAAAAATGACCCGTATTCATTTCCTATGTAATTTCAACCATGGCTGAGTGTTTCTTTGCTGAATCTTTCAAAGAAATGAATACCTGGAATAAATAAATGACAAAATACATTTCTTTCAAAGATTCAGCAAAGAAACACTCAGTTATGATTGAAATAACATAGGAAATGAATACGGGTCATTTTTGACCCATGTTGTGTAAAACTGATGTAGACATACAAAAACTGTGTTTGTTTATAAAGTAAGAAAGAAAAAATGAACATAATGATTTTTGACAATCAAAAACAAGATATTTAAGGAACACCTGGAATAAATGAATGACAAAATACATTTCTTTTAAAGATTCAGCAAATAAACACTCAACCATGATTGAAATTACATAGGAAATGAATACGGGTCATTTTTGACCCATGTTGTGCATTAGAAGGGGTTTTCATAGCTTGTGCATCAAAGGGTTAAATGCTTGTGTTCTCAAACAAAACTTTTGCATTCACCCTAAAAAACTACATTCCCTCACAAAACTTTTGTGATGGAAATAATATGAGAATTCTAGGTAACACTTTATTTCGATAGTCAATTTAGACATTCTACTAACTTTACTGTAATTATCTTTTAATTACCATTCATTAGAGTATTTATTAGAAGACTTTCTGCTTACTCATCTGTGAGAATGCAAATTTTTCCTTCTATCTCATATTTTTTCCTCTTAGTGGCTCTGATACCGTGTACTGCCTACTAGTTCTTAAAATAGTATGCAAAAATGGTATGCATTAACCAGGGGTAAACATTTCAAAGAATAGTAAAGAGTAAATTTTTAATCCAATTTTGTGTAAAAACGTGTTGGCAATCTGAGAAAGAAAGTCAAGATGTTCAAAACCATTCATTCAGGAGATGGAAAGTCAAGTTCAGAGCATTGCATTGTGGGATACTGTGTTGTAGTGTGCAGTGATTGTAATGAAACGTAAAACTCTTTAGCCTGAGTGTCTAAAGTCAGTCAGTTCTCTTTAAAGAAGGAAAGATAAGGAATCTAAAGATTATTACACTCTGTCTAGTGACATGTTCCAAGGGTGTTCATAAAAACCGCTTTTATGGTCCATAAAGTTCTCAAATCATTAGAGATAATGCTTGTACAAATAGATCTCATGCTGATGTAGGTAAATCTCTCTGGGCTTCTGATCAGTCATTACTTTAGTAGTAGTTTTCCATGTTTTCCATGTCTTTTGTGCTTGTGACCACAATAATAATCGATCATCTCCTATAATAACTCTAATGATAACTATGCATATTTATTTTAAACAATTGTTATGTGAGTACTTTGATTCCCCATTTTGTTGATAGATAGATAGATAGATAGATAGATAGATAGATAGATAGATAGATAGATAGATAGATAGATAGATAGATAGATAGATAGATAGATAGATAGATAGATAGATAGATAGATAGATAGATAGATAGATAGATAGATAGATAGAAAATACTTCTTAAGTATTTTAAGAATTTGTAGGAATACAAAATGCTAATCATGGATTTTTTTTCTTTGAACAATACCTTTGCAGACTCCATGATGCCCATCATGGGGAAGAGGACGACGGGCAGCAGGGCAGTGACGGCCAGCGGCATGCACTCTGTACACCAGTACAGCGCCATCAGGATGATGGCAAAACCACATCTTGCCTCCTGAAGAACAGAATAGTCATACATGTCAAAAGGTAAGGGAATACATCACCTATTCAAATAGCATATATAGGACACATTTCTGTAGAAGAGAATTGTTGGATGTGAAATTAGATGCATTACACATCTAATATGTGATCTCAGGTCTATGGCAATCCTCTCATCCTAGGTTGTCAAAGGGGAGGAAAGGGTGGGATTTGATTATGATCCCTTACATCTAGTAGCAGGGGTCAAAACTGTATCTCTTGAAGACCTGTTTAGACACATCTATCACTCTCAGAATGCTGATAAAAGTTACCCTCGACCATAAACGACTATAAACAAATTTGAATTCATTTACTTTTATGGATGCTTTTATTTTATGGAGGAATTTTATCAGGCAGTATTTTGTGTTTAACCCTGTAAATCCTGTAAAGGCCAATACAATGATTTGCAATGCAATTGCAATACAATGATGATTGAGTATCATATTTGATACTCACATTTTAACATGATTCTTCTGAAAAATGATCAATAATCAAGTTAAGTAAGCTGATTCAGTGCAGTACTTGAAATATAAAAGTTATTCTTGAGTTTACTTTATAAAAATCAGAAAAGATTTCACAGCAAAAAAAGAAGATGGACAGTTTTAAAATGATACTAAAAGGCCTTTTACTTGCTTAATTAAATAATCAATCAGAGGGCAGAAGGCATGTAGTAGAACAGAAAGGTTTTGATCTGATAATTTAGAGGCCTTAAAATGATACAGTAGGCTTTATAAATTATGGGTTTAAATTATTTTAATAAATATAAACATTTTAATAAGAGTATGAAAGTACTGTGGTGCATGATGGATTTGTGTGTGTGTATGTTTTTTTAAAGAAATACAAAAAATAACACTACTATAGTAATAGTTTAGCCACTTTAGGGAGTCTTAAATGTCTGATAATTCTTTTTTATAAACATTACAATTTCAATAAATTATTCAAATAGAGAACAGAGTTTTGTGCATTATTTTTTCAGCTGCAGTTCTCAAGGTCAGAGTAACCTGGTCTCAAGATCTTGTGTAACTGTGGGCTACATTACTTCATTTTCTTTGTTTGTGACTTGTGGATGACCTCCGCAAGCTGTGTAAATATAGTGTCAATCCTAATCTCCACAGATCATAAATAATAGCAGTGTGGTTTTCTGCCATCATTCATCTGCTTTTTAAATGTTCTTCTGTCACATTGTCGTATTTCAGTCATTTGGCTATATAAAATTCACATACACAGACTGTAGATGCATAAAGAAACTATTTTGGTTAACATGTTCAAGAGCTTTGCGGAACATTTCCACAAAATACTCCTGCAGAAAAGCACTTACCGGTGTTGGGAGGACCAGTGGCAGGGGCAATATAAGAAGGGGGGTGATGAAGATGATCAGGTAGTTTCTGTGAAGCCATATCCAGCGTAGAACTAATGCCCCATCTTCTGGAATCCTCGGAAGTCCCATGTCTTCTGGCCCTCAGCTGTAAATGTCAGGAGTGTTGTGGATGGAGTGCTGATGATGTGAGCACAGCAAAGAAGGTTGAGCGTGATCAATGTGTTTATAGTCATCGTCACATAAGAAAAATTAAACATTAACTGTGTGAACAAGGGGAGGGTAAATAGGGGTAAGAAGGAGGGGATGGTAAAAGAGATGGCAAACAAAAAAAGATTAACCCTTTTGTTATCTTTTTCTAAAGCCGCAATTCATTGTATTGTTGAAACACTGACTAATGAATTTATTAAAAGCACATCTGAACTTTTCACATTTTCACATTTTTTCACAATGTCATCATGGAAGAGCAGGTGTCACCCTGACACAGTCTCTTTTACACCAGAGATATGTTTCTCATCGTTCTCTTCTGGGAAAAAGACAGACAAATGTGCGGGAATATAGGAAATTATAATTGTGCCATTGTGTCGGTTTGTAAAGTCACTAGAGCTGATTGGATTGAATAAATGAAAGAATAATTAAATGTAACATCAAGTAACAAAACACTTTACAGTAAGTTTCATTTAATTAGCATTAGTTAGTGCATTAGGTTCATGAAATAACATTAAATAATTTTACAGAATTGATTATGCTGTTATTGTTCATTTATAGATTTATGTTCATTCATAATACATTGATGTCAATTTCTACAAATGTAAATTTAACATTAACCTAGACTAATAAATGCTTTAAAAACATACAAATTGAACCTTATTCTGATGTGTTATGATTCATAGTGTTATTTATTTAATGCCAGACAAAATAAGAGATTGTCCATATCTATGGAATCCAAAGAATTTTCTTTGCAGTTCCTAAGCTGTTTGTTATTTAAAGTTTAAAAGCAGGAAATAGATTGTAAATGGATATGAAAGTAATTCCAGAAAGGACATCTGATTTGAATTGTTACATATATGATCTGTTTTGGTTTTGTTCTAGTTCCTCTACCTGTTGCATTTGTTCCCTATTTTCCTGCTTTTCATTAGTTGTCATAGTAATTCAATAGTTGATTGTTTAGTCACCCCCTTGCCTTATTACCCCTCATTATTTTGTGTATTTAAACCCTCCTCAGTTTGCAGTTCAGTGTCCTGTGTTGTCTTTATGCTATTTAAGATGTTACGTTTTCACCAACTCCTGAGTTTTGAGGTTTTATTTGTATGACCTTCTTTGTGTTTGGTTTGTTAATAAAACAGCTGGAATTGTATCTATCTTCTTCCTTCATCACCATCCTCACAAACTTCAGCAGGTTTTTGAGTTTTCTCAACTTTTTGTTGTATTAACTGAATACAGCAAGTTGAGAAAACTCAAAAATCTGCTGAAGTTTGTTGCCTTAAACTTTTAAGTTTTCTCAACTTTTGATCTTTTTTATGACAATAATAATAATAAATGTTTCTTGAGCATCAAATCAGCATATTAGAATGATTTCTGAAGGATCATGTGACACTGAAGACTGGACTAATGATGTTGAAAACACAGGAATAAATTACACTATAAAAAATATATTCAAATATAAAACAGTTATTTTATATTGTAATAATATTTCACAACATTACTGTTTTATTTTATTTTTGATTAAATTGATGCAGTCTTGGTGAACATAAAAGACTTCTTTTACAAACACTTTATTTTGATGTTCCCCCAACAGACACTCTACTGACTAGAAGTAACTTTGCAAGTACATCAACTTATTCTACTTGCCCTAACTGTAACCCTAAATTAACAGTCTACTAATACTCTATGTAGATTTAGATGATATGTAGTTGCTTATAATTAATAAAATGTCTAAAGTGGACCATCATACTAAAGTGTAGCCAAAAAGTTTACCGACCCTAAATTTTTGAACGCTATAGTGTAAATGGTATGTTAATAAATTACAATAATTTAGTGAAATCTGGTTTGAATAAATCAAGTTGAACAGAAAACTACGTGTTTCTAATGAAAAATAATGTAATTTTAAAAGATGTTTTATTCTATGGTTAACTATTTAATCATATCTGTATAACAAAATAGATTTTTCTTTTCTTTTCTTTTCTTTTCTTTTCTTTTCTTTTCTTTTCTTTTCTTTTCTTTTCTTTTGCATAGAAAATGTTTTGTACCTTTCCAGTTTGACTTTTACAGTTCCATAATTTCACTTTTAAAATGTCATATATAGCCTTGTGCAAGAGCAATTTGACTTTTATTTTACTTTTCACAAAACTAAGATAAGGGTTAATGAATGTTGCATACAAAATTCAGTCTTTTCGTAAAAAAAAAACCCAATTCATGCATAAGAATAATGGGCTAAGATGGATTACTGTAATAAATTTAGATTAGCGATGAACAGATCAGTCAAGCATGTGATACACCTGATAATCTTCAGTTCAGTACAGTCTGAGACCGGTGCCTTTACTTGCACTTTTATCAACATTAATTAGTAATCTTTACAGACTTTGAACTCTCCGTTTGTAATTATTAAGGACTTAATGTGGAAATTCAATCAAGAATGGCCAGTATCATCTTTGCAGCCCGTTGACCAATACAATGAAAATATTTCATCTATTATAACAGCTTGTGTGCTCCAATATATACATTTGTCCAAAGCTTTGATCTTCTTTTAGCATGTAGATTCTGTTCCTTAAAGATAAAGCTCTTGTGTGTTACATAATCTCCCTTACACAACCTTTGTACTGCGTGATATAAGGACAGCTTCCAATAAAACCTTAACTTTACCCAAATACAATAGTTTCAAAGCCTCATATGTCTTTTACATTGATAGTAAGTGCAATTCATGCAAATGTTACAGTGTCAGGTTCTTCTTCCTTGTCTAGGTTCCCTATAGGCACTGAGAATACATAATACTGCTCTCACTTTACAAGGTCATAATAACAGTAGCTTTATGGAGCTGTTCAGCATTATTATAGATGATCTTCTTTAGTACACTGAGCTTTGATGCTAGACCTTTACAGATGACTCTGTAGTCATCTTTATGGCTGTCTAACAGACACCCATTTCTTTCAAACAATCAATTGGGAAATAATCTCAAGGTCATGAACTATTGTTTCTAAATCCATGCACCCCCCTTGAGGAATCTTTGTGGAATTTAATATTTTACACATGCTCTGGGTCATAATTCATGTCAAAGACAGCTGGGCGTTTGCATTTGTCAAACAAATGTCAGGGTTCTCCTGAGATATTCTGATTAACAATTTTTAATGACATATCAGTTACACTCAAATGGACTTTAATTTGACAGTGGCCGTATATGGATTAAGTCAAGATAATACTTTTAATGGCGAACTTCCTTGTTCCTGAATTTGATCTTTATCTTTTTTCAATGACCCACTTATGGATTTTGACCTCAATAAAAGACAAAGTCCATTCATTCTACATTATCATCTAGCTTACCCATAGCAATTTTGTGTAATTTCTGAATAATAACATCTGGCAGGACATCAAGTTACAGTCTGAAAAGAAATATCAAGGAACAAACGTGATATGAGTTATCTGAGATTCTAAGTTTACTCCAGTACAAATTAATAATTACTTACTAACCTAATCGTGATACTAAAAATGAACATAATCTGATTGTTTTAAGCTACTTTCAGATGAACTTAAAATCACATTAAGTCAATGTTTCAGTTTATACTAATAAAATCCAGTAAAAACCATAACCATACTAGTAACATCAGATGGTTAGGTTTCATTAATAGGAATATTGTTAGGTTACAGTAGTAACCTGAGACGCTTATTCTAATTTGTTCTGATTATCTTTCAGTCTATCAATAGAATCTGGTCTAAAAATGTAATGCATTAATACAACATTTAAAGAAAATGTTATATTTATATCCGATATTTATATAGTTTTTTTTTATGTCTGCTCTTTTTTTATGAAATAGTACAAAAACAACTTTGTACAAATGTGAAAAATATTAAGTGCAAATATTAAGAAGATGTCTTCACTGTCAGTGATATTTTGAATGCTGAAATGTAAGACATTACAAGTGAATAGGGTAAAAAATATAACTAAAATATATCATAATATTGTAACAATGGCGATCGAAACGAAAGGATGGTACATCCAAAAGCAGCTTTATAAAATGTGAGTGAAGTCATACAGGCAGGATGTCAAACACCAGCAAACAGAATCAGAAGAGGCAAGGCAAGGAGTAGTCAAAAATACAGGCAATGGTCAGGGCAGGCAGCAAACAAGCGAAAACAAGGAGTGAGTCCAGGGTCAAAAACACAGATAGGGAAGGCAGAACACGGAAATACAGAAGAAGCAGCAGTGGGTGGAAACGTGATAGAATGTGTGTAATGCAAAAAAAAAAAAAAGGAGTGGCTTCCAGACACTCCAACATCTTGGAGGGAGGAGGTGGAGCAGAGGCAGAACATTGGGCGGGATGGCCAGGTCCATGTAAAGGAAGGTGACCCAAAGACTGGAGAGGGGCAGATGGCCAGAACGAAGATGACTGGACAGACGGCCAGGTAGATGGGCTTGAGAATCCCCATGGCGGAGTAGATGACAACCTTAGCAGATCAGACGGGCTTAAGAACCCCCACGACAGGACAAGGGAATCACAAAGATCGAAAATAGTCCTTAGAACACGGAACACAGTGAGTTCGTGAACGGCCTTTTTGGCAGGGTCGGGACAAGACAAGAGTTTATAAACCACCTCCAAGGTGGAGGTGGTTTATAAACCACTGACTCTCCATAACTGGAGAGTCAGAAAGTTCCAATACAGCCTCTGTGGCTGGATTGAGACAAGACGAGAGTTCATCGGCTGGGAGTGCGTCACTGGACGCTACCACCGCACAAGGAGCTGAAGCGAGTGCTACTCTTTGTGAGGTTCTGCAGTATAAGCCACCACCTCTAGGAAAATTGCAGTAGCCACTGTTACCTCCAAAGGTTCTGCAGCATCAGCCGCTTACTGGCATCAGCGGTGGATCCTCCATGCTGGATGCTAGTCCTTGATGTCTGATGGCGGGTTCCCCTGACAGAACAGAGGAGAGTTGCGGTACGCCAACTGCAGGGATGGGAGACAACATGTGGAGAGGTTCTAGAAGGTCTAATGAGATGAGAGTAGGCTCTGGAAGATCTGATGAGACGAGACGAGACTCTAGAAGATCTGATGAGACGAGTCGAGGCTCTGAAAGATCTGATGAGACGAGACGAGGCTCTGGAAGATCTGTTGAGACGAGACGAGGCTCTGGAAGGTCTAATGAGATGAGTCGAGGCTCTGAAAGATCTGATGAGATGAGACGAGGCTCTGGAAGATCTGTTGAGACGAGTCGAGGCTCTGAAAGATCTGATGAGACGAGACGAGGCTCTGGAAGATCTGTTGAGACGAGACGAGGCTCTGGAAGGTCTAATGAGATGAGTCGAGGCTCTGAAAGATCTGATGAGAAGAGACGAGGCTCTGGAAGATCTGTTGAGACGAGACGAGACGAGGCTCTGGAAGATCTGTTGAGACGAGACTCTAGAAGATCTGATGAGATGAGTCGAGGCTCTGAAAGATCTGATGAGACGAGACGAGACTCTAGAAGATCTGATGAGACGAGTCGAGGCTCTGAAAGATCTGATGAGACGAGACGAGGCTCTGGAAGATCTGTTGAGACGAGACGAGGCTCTGGAAGGTCTAATGAGATGAGTCAAGGCTCTGAAAGATCTGATGAGACGAGACGAGGCTCTGGAAGATCTGTTGAGACGAGACGAGGCTCTGGAAGATCTGTTGAGACGAGACTCTAGAAGATCTGATGAGATGAGTCGAGGCTCTGAAAGATCTGATGAGACGAGACGAGACTCTAGAATATCTTATGAGACGAGTCGAGGCTCTGAAAGATCTGATGAGATGAGACGAGGCTCTGGAAGATCTGTTGAGACGAGACGAGGCTCTGGAAGGTCTAATGAGATGAGTCGAGGCTCTGAAAGATCTGATGAGAAGAGACGAGGCTCTGGAAGATCTGTTGAGGCGAGACGAGGCTCTGGAAGGTCTAATGAGATGAGTCGAGGCTCTGAAAGATCTGATGAGACGAGACGAGGCTCTGGAAGATCTGTTGAGACGAGTCGAGGCTCTGAAAGATCTGATGAGATGAGACGAGGCTCTGGAAGATCTGTTGAGACGAGACGAGGCTCTGGAAGGTCTAATGAGATGAGTCAAGGCTCTGAAAGATCTGATGAGACGAGACGAGGCTCTGGAAGATCTGTTGAGACGAGACGAGGCTCTGGAAGATCTGTTGAGACGAGACTCTAGAAGATCTGATGAGATGAGTCGAGGCTCTGAAAGATCTGATGAGACGAGACGAGACTCTAGAAGATCTTATGAGACGAGTCGAGGCTCTGAAAGATCTGATGAGACGAGACGAGGCTCTGGAAGATCTGTTGAGACGAGACGAGGCTCTGGAAGGTCTAATGAGATGAGTCGAGGCTCTGAAAGATCTGTTGAGGCGAGACGAGGCTCTGGAAGGTCTAATGAGATGAGTCGAGGCTCTGAAAGATCTGATGAGACGAGACGAGACTCTAGAAGATCTTATGAGACGAGTCGAGGCTCTGAAAGATCTGATGAGACGAGACGAGGCTCTGGAAGATCTGTTGAGACGAGACAAGGTTCTGGAAGGTCTAATGAGATGAGTCGAGGCTCTGAAAGATCTGATGAGACGAGACGAGGCTCTGACGAGCCTCTGTGGTCATCCCTGAGTTTCCTGTCTGTCTTGACACGATCACGGAGGGTGCCCCCGTCTCGTCTCTTCTAGGACTGGACCAAACTCTGGACTGGAATCATAGATTAAAGCAAGCTCTGGAGCAGACTCATGAATTGGAGTTGATGTGTGCACAGCCACACACACCCAATAGCAGTGGCCATAATGGCCAACACTGCAATCTCTGAGGGATCAGGCATGGCAGCCATCTTGGCTGAGGGCTCAGGCGTGGCAGCCATCTTAGCCATCTTTTTATATACCATGTCACAACGTCACAACGTGTCGTGGAAATTCCCAATACTAATTTGACTTCACCACTGACAATTCAAACAACCTCCAGTTGTCAATATAATATAATACAATATAGCAGTACCAGTACAGTACAACAGTACCTTCGGTGTATTTCCCGTCCCGAATATAATTCAATACAATACTATAATACCAATATAATACTACAGTACCTTCAGGGCAATTCACGTCCTGAATATAATACAAAATAATACTTCAGTAACTCGAGGTAAATCCCTTCTCAATTACTTCTAATACATTTCCAATACTTTGAGGTAATTCCCCTCCCGAAGTAAGGTGACGGCGTCCCGTCAAGAAGCTACTATCACTACCTAATTCACACATAAACACACAGGTCATTAGCATCTATACACTTGTACGCTTGTCCAACACAGGATCATTAATACTTACTCCGAGTATTACAGCCTCACCCCGAGGGCGACTCTACAGTCCTCCAACACTATCACTGTCTCTGCTGTGGTCTTTTGTGGGGAAAATCTTTAGTACTTCTAGCTGTGCAGCATATACCTGACATGTATATAGTTGCTCTTTGCAGAAATTAAGTTTTAATTACGGCCGGGAGGTCAGTGGTCACAACAACTGAGTGAATCTCTGAACAGAAATATACATGCATGTTTTAAGTTTTACAGTTGAGTAAAAATCAATGTCTTCTTCACTGTGGTTTGTTCTGGTGATTGGTTTGTAATGATCTAAGCAAATCATGTGACTGTTAGTTCTACGTTGTACTGTGTTAAGCACTTTTTTGGGCAAGTCTACATGATCTTTGACCTTAGCAACTGCATTTTCTGTACATTTCATGTTGACATAACTCATGACTCAAATTCATTTTTACAAGAGTGGCTTTTGGCTAATAAATTGGTGCTTAATAAAAATAAGTCATATATTATGGTTTTTGGTTCTAGACAGAAACTTAAATCCAAAACTACTACTTGTGTTGTATCGTGTATTGATAGTACATTCTTGCATAAAGTTGATACTATTAAATATCTTGGTGTATGGCTTGATTCTGATCTCTGTTTTAAATTGCATATTAGTCATGGTTTACGCAAAGTCAATATTGGAATTAGTACTTTTTATTTTTCGTAAGAAACTTGCTTCTCAACTAATACTTCCATTTTTCTTCCACTATTGTGATGTGGTTTATCAAACGGCATCAAAATCAGATCTTGCCCCACTTAATACAGCATATAATAGAGTTTGTAGATTTGTTTTGGGATGTGCTTTTTTTACTCATCACTGTACAATGTATGATGCACTTCAGTGGTCATCGCTGTATGTCAGAAGACATATTCATTGGCTTCAACTTGTATTTAAATGTATTCATTTTGATTATCCCAGTTACCTGCAGCAATATTTTGTACCTTGTTCATTAAATTATTTAGTTAGGCATTCTGTTCAGATTTACTTTTTGGTTCCTTGTGTAAAAAAAAAAAAAATTGGTAAAAGAGCATTTAGGTTCAAAGCACCAATGGATTGGAATAATTTACCTGTAGATATTAGATCCATTACATCATTTGGGCTGTTTAAACAATGTTTAACAACTTATTTTAAGAACGATTGTACATGTTACCCTTGAGAATGTCGCTGTTTTGTGTGTGTGTGTGTGTGTGTGTGTGTGTGTGTGTGTGTGTGTGTGTGTGTGTGTGTGTGTGTGTGTGTGTGTGCTGTTGTGTTTGTACACTCTAAAAAATGCTGGGTTAAAAACAACCCAAGTTGGATTGAAAATGGACAAACCCAGCAATTGGGTTGTTTTAACCCAGCGGTAGGGTTAAATGTTTGCCCAACCTGCTGGGTAGTTTTACTTAACTCAACTATTGTTTAAAAATGACTGTATTGCTTAATTAAAATGAACCCAAAGTATGTTGGAAATGAACATTTATTAATGTTCAGTGAATAATTATTAAACAATAAACATTTATTAAATTGCTTATTAATACATTTATATTAATAAACTATTAAACTATTAATAAACTATTAAAGCTTATTAATAAACATTCACCTTTTATCTATTATTGTTGTCTCTAATTGCATCAGGTTTTTAATTTCGCAACTATTTTGGGTTCATTTTAAACTAGCCATATAGAAATTTTTAAACAATAGTTGGTTTAAATAAAACTACCCAGCAGGTTGAGCAAACATTTAACCCAACCGCTGGGTTAAAACAACCCAATCGCTTGGGTTGTTTTTAACCCAGCATTTTTTAGAGTGTATTGTTAGTTATAATTTATGATGTTTGTATGTTAAGATAGTGTAATTTTGAATGTTGGGACCCCCTCGAAAACGAGATGTTACATCTCAAGGGGTTTATCCTAAATAAATAAATACATTTCAAATAAATTAAACATTGTAACATAAAATATTTCTATCACAGTAGACACGTTTCAGACACCGGCTCACCCGGAGGCGTTCCCATAGCGTCAAGGCTATGACACAGCGTTGAGTTTCACTCAAATGGGAACTGTAAGGTTTGATGTATGTAAGTGATAATGAAATGGAGATTCCTCATACAGTGCATGTTAATTTTGAGAAAACTGATATGTATTGTAATTGAAATCTACAAACACAAAAATAAAGTATTATAAAATAAACAATTGTATTTTGGATGTTTTATTTATAGTAGGAAAGAAGTTATAGAAGCAAAATAGCCCCAAAATTGGTTTTGCTAGTGTCTTGTCTTAACATAAATTAATGGGAATCTTAAAATTTTGTTATATAAAATATAACATTAGAAGTAAAAAAAAAAAAAAAAAAAATGTAAATAAAAATGTTGAAAAATATATAACACCAAATACTTATATTAATCATAAAACCCAAACCAGAACGTCAGAATGTCAATATTTGCACAGTAATGCCCAGTAAAAAATTAAAAAATTAAAAAAGAAACAATATTTCAACAACAGAAATCATTGTGATACTAATTTACAGATATTACATTTACAGCAGATAGTCAAGTTTAGTTAGCAAATATTATAGTTCTTATTCCTACAGTTATTTCAGCACCTTGGTCAGCTCACCTGTCATATGAATCTGAACAGCCTTTTTCACCTTTTGATGCAAATATTTCTGTAGTGGGGTTGAAGAGCTTCCTCCAGCAGGGCCTATAGCTTACAGCCCTTCTAAACAGTATAAAGTGGTAATAATCTTTAATTTTTCTCTTTAGAATGTTAAAAACTGAACATCAGCCATTTCAATACAAACCGCCAGTTTAGCTGCTCAGACAGTGAAATCAATAGTAGCCAGCTCAATAGTAGTTCCATACTATATTTAGGCCATTGAAACAGTCCTGCATATTACTGTCCTATTAGCCTTATACATTTCAGACCACATTTGGTTGCAGTTTGTTAAACTCTCTTAACTTTAAATAAGCTTTTATCATAACATGCAGGCCTACATGTAACAAAACAACTAATCATTGATTCTTTCAGACAAACAGGGGGGTGGGTGACTTTTGGAACCATCGATCGGCACAGATGTCTGAACTGTCCTCTGTCCTTCTTTCACACTGGTGTCTCTAGAGCAGTTTAGTCACTAACTGTTGACAGATGTGGCATTAAAAATGAAATTTTTGATTTTATTATCCCTTGTTTTGGTGACTTGTTTCGCTGCCGAGGGTAAGTGCCCCACAAACTGCTTTGTTATTATTAGACTGCTGATTAATTCTGATTGTGTTTTAGAAAAATTCACATTTTATTGCATTTTCCACAGAAACATGCGTGGGACGCTGTCAGAGAGGCTTTGATCCTACAAAGAAATGCCAGTGTGATAGAATGTGCAAGTACTATGGAAGCTGTTGTGAGGATTTTGACAGCATTTGTCGGAAAAAAGGTAAGAACTTATTGCACATTCAAATAGTAATTCATGTCAAAGTTTTATTGATGTATTTTTAAATGTTTGAAGTTTGTAAGATGTTTTTGAAAGTAGTCTCTCATGCTCATTATGGCTGCATTTATTTGATTAAAAATATCAGTCACATGATCCTTCAGAAATAATTTTTGAATAATTCAGAATATTTTGACACTTTTTTTTTTCAGGATTCTTTGAGAATAGAAAGTTTAAAAGAACAACATTTATTTGAAAAATTGCAACATTGTAAAAGTCTTTGTCACTTTAGATCATTTGAATATATCCTTTCTGAATAAAAGGAAAAATCTTGCTGACACCAAACTTTTGAATATTAGTGTACATGTGTATGTATTTGAATGTACTGAATGTTCTATTTAGCTTGTTATAGCTGTTTTATCTAGTTTTTCATGTCCTAGTTTATTATGTAGAGACAACTATAAGTACACCGTTAATGGGATGATTTCCCTGAAAAGTGTAAACACTGTGTTGCTACATTGCTCTGTTTGTTTGAGCAGCTTGAGCAGTCCTACACAGCAAAACTGGCTCATAAAGTAGTGTGAGATTGGGGAGGGGCTTTCTGTTTTGCCTGTCCAATGGCACATAAGGGGAGTGTTTGAGAAACATGTTTACAAAAAGGTTTTGCAACAACTATGTGCACTTTTGGCCCTTTGCGGACTTAGAAAATAAACTTTTAAAACACACTTTTTACAGTCCCAGTTGTTATTTAATTTGTCTACAAATGAGTATAAACATACATTGTCTTGCTAAATCTAATTCTATTACTCTTTATGTATCCTAAATACACACAGTTAAATAGCATTTTCAAACTTGTTCAGATTTAACTTTTTTATTTTCAACTTAATAATAACTATAAAAACTCAAAACATAAGATATGCAACATACACAATAATAAAAAAGTAGAAAGAAAAAATTAAATAATACATATTAAACCCAATCTCTGGTTAAAAATATTGGCTTGAAGAGAGCTGAAGTTTCACCTGCATTTGTTCATTCAAATGTTTCAAACATTTTACAAATTTACAGCTTGATTGGAAATGATGCTCAGTAAAATAAAATATGCTGTTGACAGCTGATATTTACTGTGATTCCTTGATTTTGCTTTGTTTTCTACACACATCACATGTCTCTTATCTCAAACTTGCACTTCACTGATACTAATTATGTTCTACACTAAACTTTGATCAGACTTTATTACTCACTAAATAGTTTGTTGTGGAAGAAATTATGACTGTGGTACACTGGAAATTGTTAATAATATACTTTATGCTAATATTGGAATGCTTATGTCTGTCTTTGACTGGATCATAACAAGGGTAAAACATCAATGTAAGGTAGTAACAAAATTAATGATGATAACATGTTTCCAAGCACTTTTAAGACCCCAAGACCCATGTTTTATTGTGCTCTTCACTATAATAAAAAGATAAAAAAATAAATTTAAAAAATCTTTTCATTAAAATCAACCCCTGCATACACGCTTAGAAAAAAAGGTTCACTTGGGTTCTATAAAACCCTAGGTTTCTTGAAGAACCCTTTTTAAAAGGTTCTATAAGGAGAAATGTTGCATAATGATTGCGTAATACTTTCAAGTTTAACAGGTTATTTCAGTTTTTTTCTAGTGATAAAGTATGTTTATGAGCTGTTTAATTCATAAAATTTAATGAAGATTAAAAAATGAATTTAAAAAAAATAATTAATTAAAACTAAATCCATAAAATGATTTTCAGGAGTGTATAAAGTTCTGAAAATTCTGTTTTGGTGAATAAATACACATTTCACTTTTAATATCTTATTAATGAAAAGAGAAGTGAAAATGCGGTACTAATTGAATATTTTAAATTGTTCCTCAGTTGCCCGAGGTGACATGTTTGAGCTGCCTGAGGAGGATCTGACCTCTTCAGTGACACCAACAGAAGAATCGAATGTGACAGTCACCACCTCTCTGCCCCTTACCACCATAAATCCCACTCATGTGTCTCCTACACTTCCGCCCGATCCAGAAGCCGTCACCTGTAGCGGCCGTACCTTTGACGCCTTCATGCAATTGAAGAATGGCTCAATCTATGCATTCAGAGGTGAGTTTAAAGGTTGAATGCAATCACTATGGCTTTTTACACTATGGCCTACACAACCCTGTATTAATTTGTGTTTCAGGAGACTATTTCTTTGAGTTAGATGACAGATCTGTCATGCCTGGGTATCCCAAACTCATCAAGGATGTGTGGGGGATCTCCGGCCCTATTGATGCTGCTTTCACACGCATCAACTGCCAGGGAAAAACGTACATATTTAAGGTCTGTTTATTGATTTTATTTACTATTAAAGAGGACCGATTATGCTTTTTTGACATTTGACCAATCACAACACAGTGGTCCAGCTGACCAATCAGAACACATTGTGCTTTTCAAAAGGAGGGGCTTCATAGAGACAGGAACTAAACAGAGCGTTACTGACAGACTGGGAAGAGTGCTGCAATAAAATAATTATTATTTTTTTTTTTTTTTCAAAATTCAAGCATGAAAACTTATTCCAGCAGACCCCAAAAACAAAATAATGTAAAAGGGAAAAATATGTCCTCTTTAAGGGTTCAGTGACTTGACACTCTTTTTTTTTTTAAATCCAGATCTATTATTTTATTCAAAAATATATTAAAATAATGCAATTCATACATACAGTAGAACGACTTAGACCCCATCTACAATCTCATTCATTTTTTTAATTAAAAGTCATTTACTAAAGATTTTTTGTGGTATAATGTCAATTATGTGGTGCAAATAATATATGGGGGAACCTATTATGATGTGGTGCGACTTTGCAAAAAAAATCAAAACTTAATGATATTTGTAAAAATACCTTTTTAAAAACTTTTTTGAAAATAATTACGTTTACTAGCGTATTCAAGGTGTTTTTGGTATGTGTTACGTAATAGTAAATTGCACGATGAGGAAGAATACAAAGTAAATGGAAGAAATACACAGTTACATTAACAAGATCACACAAAGACTGAGGGAAAATAAAAGGTATAAATGTACAGGGACTAACTAGATAACTAATGAGATGACAGGTGAACTAAATGACTAATCAAACAGAAGGGAGAAAAGTAGGTCATAGGACAAACCAAAAACACAATGAGGGAGGGAGACACCGACTAGACATGTAACATTTTCCCCCCTCCCAAGAAGGCACGTCCTTGCACCATAGGAGAGTCCAACTGAGGAGGGTTCTGGAGGAGGACGTGGAGCAAAAAAAATAAAATATAAAATAATAAAAGAACATGAAACTGTCCATGGGGGTGTGGAAGGTGGGAGGAGCCAGAGAGAAGCCAGGAGCAGGGGAAGCCAGGTGGTGGTCCAGAGACCAGCCAGGATGAGGCCCCAGGTTAGAGTCGAAGGTGGGAGGAGCCCTGGTGGAGTCGACTTGGTGGAAGATGACACCCTGGGGACGACCAACAAAGATGCAGCCAAAGATGGAGACCCAGATGGAGCCGATGAACCTACATGCAGCCGATGGTGGAGCCGATGGCGGAGCAGACAGTGAACGGACTGAGGTGGAGCTGGGGAGAGCCGTAGGTGTAGGCAGGTTGACGACTGACCAAGGCAGAGCCGGATGGACGAGGGAGCCTGGAGAAGCTGTATGGCCGATGGTTTCTGGTGGACCTGAGGGAGGGAGGAGCCAAGGTGGAGCTGAAGTGTCGACAGGCCGAGGTGGAGCAGTGGTTACAGAGGCTTGAGGCGGAGACAGGGGATCCTCTGGGCTGGATGGAGCTGGTGGCCTGACGACACAGAGGAGATGCAAAGGGGCTGAAGGACATCAGCGGAGATGTTGCTGAGGAACTGGCTGACTGAGGAGGTGGGATTTGGAGGCTGGGTGGGAATTCTGGAGATATAAGGGGTTCTGGAGAATCAGGAGACCCTGGGGATACAGGGAGACAAGATAAAACCTCTCCAAAAAAGTCAATAAGGTCCTCTTCAAAAATGTCTTTTAGTTCCTCATAATAATTACCAGAGTCCATCATACTCCTATCCACAGCAGTGGGGTTGTGGATGGGTCTTTCCTCTCAGCCCTAGAGCTCCACAAGCACTCCCTCAATGACGTACGATGTTGCCAGCTTGCGCACCTGCTCAGAACCTTGTTGTGAAGAGGGCTCCAGGGCGATGGTACCATCCAACCTTGTCCTCGGTCCTGGCTCATCCATCGTTGCGGGCTGGCCTCCTTTGTCTGTGGTGGACACGTGTATCTCAGTTGTGTCATTCGCTGGTGGTGGCTAACTGGTCTCTGGCAGCGCTGGTGAGTTCATCCTCGGCGGAGAACGGTGACACGTTGCTCACCAGCACCCACTCGACAAACTTGGTGAAAGATCCTAGAGGACCCACACCGGACAGGAGAGCCTTTGTGCGCTCGTTCAAACTGGCCAGGTAGATTGCGCACAGCGAACGATTGGGAAAGTTTGTAAGTCTCACCACATAGAGAAATGCACAGGTGTGGGCCTCAAGGCTTTTTGCTCCTGCTCCAGGCATAGCAGTAATAGAGCAGGTCCATGCTGTCTTCGGTATTGGTCTGATGTTCTGTTACGTAATGTGGTAGTAGTAAATCGCACGACGAAGAAAAATACCAAGAGATAGGCTTTAATAGCAAAAACATAGGAACAGGAGAAATACACAGTTACATTAACGAGATTGGACAAAGACTGAGGGAAAACACAAGGTATAAATACGCAGGGACTAACTAGATAACTAATGAGACTACAGGTGAACTACATGACTAATCAAACAGAAGGGAGAAAACCTGATCATAGGACTAAACCAAAAACACAGTGAAGGAAGGAGACACAGACTAGACATGTAACAGTATGACATTTTAGAATAATTAAAACCTAAAAAAAACCAACACATATTTTAACTTTTATTGCAAATGGTTTACATTTCTAAGAACCTGGCAAATTTGTTTTTAATTAATATTTACAAGTGCTGGTCATATAATTAGAATATCATCAAAAAGCTGATTTATTTCACTAATTCCATTCAAAAAGTGAAACTTGTATATTATATTCATTCATTACACACAGACTGATATATTTCAAAGGTTTTTTATTTTTTTTATTTTAATGATTATAACTGACAACTAAGGAAAATCCCAAATTCAGTATCTCAGAAAATTAGAATATTGTGAAAAGGTTCAATATTGAAGACACCTGGTGCCACACTCTAATCAGCTAATGAACTCAAAACACCTGCAAAGGCCTTTAAATGGTCTCTCAGTCTAGTTCTGTAGGCTTCACAATCATGGGGAAGACTGCTGACTTGACAGTTGTCCAAAAGACGACCATTGTCACCTTGCACAAGGAGGGCAAGACACAAAAGGTCATTGCAAAAGAGGCTGGCTGTTCACAGAGCTCTGTGTCCAAGCACATTAATAGAGAGGCAAAGGGAAGGAAAAGATGTGGTAGAAAAAAGTGTACAAGCAATAGGGATAACCGCACCCTGGAGAGGATTGTGAAACAAAACCCATTCAAAAATGTGGGGTAGATTCACAAAGAGTGGACTGCAGCTGGAGTCAGTGCTTCAAGAACCACTACGCACAGACGTATGCAAGACATGGGTTTCAGCTGTCGCATTCCTTGTGTCAAGCCACTCTTGAACAACAGACAGCGTCAGAAGCGTCTAAAAACAAAAAGGACTGGACTGCTGCTGAGTGGTCCAAAGTTATGTTCTCTGATGAAAGTCAATTTTGCATTTCCTTTGGAAATCAGGGTCCCAGAGTCTGGAGGAAGAGAGGAAAGGCACACAATCCACGTTGTTTGAGGTCCAGTGTAAAGTTTCCACAGTCAGTGATGGTTTGGGGTGCCATGTCATCTGCTGGTGTTGGTCCACTGTGTTTTCTGAGGTCCAAGGTCAAAACAGCCGTATACCAGGAAGTTTTAGAGCACTTCATGCTTCCTGCTGCTGACCAACTTTATGGAGATGCAGATTTCGTTTTCCAACAGGACTTGGCACCTGCACACAGTGCCAAAGTTACCAGTACCTGGTTTAAGGACTATGGTATCCCTGTTCTTAATTGGACAGCAAACTCGCCTGACTTTAACCCCATAGAAAATCTATGGGGTACTGTGAAGAGGAAGATGCGATATGCCAGACCCGACAATGCAGAAGAGCTGAAGGCCACTATCAGAGCAACCTGGGCTCTCATAACACCTGAGCAGTGCCACAGACTGATCGACTCCACGCCACGCCGCATTGCTGCAGTAATTCAGGCAAAAGGAGCCCCAACTAAGTATTGAGTGCTGTACATGCTCAGACTTTTCATGTTCATACTTTTCAGTTGGCCAAGATTTCTAAAAATCCTTTCTTTGTATTGGTCTTAAGTAATATTCTAATTTTCTGAGATAGTAAATTTGGGATTTTCCTTAGTTGTCAGTTATAATCAACAAAATTAAAAGAAATAAACATTTGAAATATGTCAGTCTGTGTGCAATGAATGAATATAATATACAAGTTTCACTTTTTGAAAGGAATTAGTGAAATAAATCAACTTTTTGATGATATTCTAATTATATGACCAGCACCTGTAGTTATCACTGACACTCATATGTGTCATTGACCAAGAAGCTATTTTGACAGAAACTAGAATTTAGAGCATAATGTCAAAGGTTATGTCACTTCATACTTAATGAATCACAGGGCAACAAGTACTGGCGTTTTGATGGTGAAGTCTTGGATGAAGATTATCCAAGAGACATATCTGTGGGCTTTGAGAAGATTCCAGATGACATTGATGCTGCATTTGCAATCCCAGCTCCAGGCCATCATGGGAGGGAAAAAGTGTATTTTTTTAAAGGTATGCAAAAGTCAAATGAATGTCATAATAGACTGCTTTGGGGATGATGTATTTTTTTCTAGACCAAAACCTGGAAATTAGTTAGCATTTAAGCACTTCCAGTTCCACCGTCCTTAAGTCAATAGGTTTTTTTGAATGGGTTTATGGTTAAATACCAGAAATAAGGTTTGTGGTTTACACAAGCAAGAATCCTATTGGGTTTTTGTCGAGGGAACCAGGGTGATTGTGACTTACGGGTCGGCCTTCAAAAATACGTCATCAGTGCAGCACCGAAATATGGTTATGCACCTCATACATTGAATTTATTTAATATTTAATGTTTTCGTTTGTCCCCCAGGGGACCAGTACTACCAATATGAGTTCAAACACCAGCCTTCCCATGAAGAATGTGACCGCATGACCAAGTCTGCACCCTCTGTTGCCTTCACACGTTATACAAACCTGTACTGTGACTTGGATAGCTTGTTTGCTATGCTCTTTCAAAACAGTAAGTTTTCATGCATATCTGGTTAAGCAGAGGGTTCAATGAATGGTTTGCTGAAATGTTCGCTGTCCACCCAGTTCAAGGGCATCACAAAGGACCACGCTTCATTTCCAAAGACTGGGTTGGTATCAGACCTCCCATAGATGCTGCAATGGTTGGCCGACTGTATGTAAACCCTGGTCCCTCACCATCTCCAGCCAGCAGCCTGGGCAGAGGCCGACCCGGAAGGAGAAAGAAGACCTGGGGTCGAGGAGCCAGAGTGAGCCGCTCGCTGTTTTGGGAAGACTTTGGATTGGACTATGAGGAAAGGTTTGTTAATTATTGAGGTTTGCTGAGGGTATTTTTATATACAGTAGATGTATAGATTATATGTATCTATATGCATTATTTAGGTATTATGGAGCAGAGAAGCGTGGAAAAAATCAGAAAAAAGGCCGTGGAAGACGTCCATCTTTCTTTGACGTGAGCTACGACCCGACAGACTACATAGATGTGGAGGTCGTTCAAGAGAAGGCCACGCCTGTGCAGAATGTCTACTTTTTTAAGAAAGGTACTTCAGGTCATGATAATATTCTGATCATTCTGTTAGGATGAATCTAAAACATATTTATGCTAAATTTTCCTTTTAAGTTGGACTTTGGAGATGGGGAAAATTTAGGTTTGCATCATAAAAACATCTTAATTATAAAAGTAAAGGTCAATTTCATGTTTCAATCACAAATGGCAGTAGACAAGCTACATGCACTAAAGTTTAAAATCAGTAAGTGCTTTTAAAGAAATTAACAAATTAACACTTTTATTCGGGAAGGATGCAACAAACTGATTAAAAGCGACTTTAAATACATTTATAATGTTACAAAAGATTTCTATTTCATGTAAGAGCTGTTCTTTAGAACATCAAAGAATGTACAGACTATTAATCAAAGAATCCTGAAAAACATTTATCACTGTTTCCACAAAAGTCTGAAGCATCACAACTTCTTTCAAAAACATTAAAACAATCTTATTAACTCAAAAAAATGGTAGTGTACATGTTTTAATGGTTATAAAACATATTGTATTTATATATTTTCCAACATTTGTATTAATATTGTGGCATTGCTCCTCTAGATAAATACTACAGGGTGGACCTGCAGACCAAACGGATTGACTACGTAAACCCTCCTTACCCAAGATCCATTGGCAAATATTGGTTGGGATGTAAAGAAAAGGACATGTCAGAAAAAAGATAAGAAACAAGTTTTCCATATTTGCGTTAATCATAAAGATTTTAACGTTATTGCTTAATTAGAAGCCATTTATGAGGATTAATTAGTACTATCAATATTATAGTTTGCTAAGTATTCCTGATGTGTTACTTTACAGTTATATCTGACATTTGCGTGCATTGGGATAAAGCTTCTGATAAACTTATTTCTATCATTCAGTATTGTATTGAATGAACCTATGAACTATTCTTGTTATAAGTATAAAAATGCTGAATAATAATAAACTGTCTGTTCAGTGCAACCAGTATTGTCGTATTTTTTACGTTTGTCATGCCTTGTCATCAGTGGGCTTAAATCCTTTAAGATCTTGAATGTATTTTTTATTCATTTACTGAATCATTTAACTTGTTTACTGAGATACTTAAAGTCATTTTTTGGTTTATGTTGACATTATTTACATTCTTATTGCATGTAACTGGTCCTGTTGTGCAGGATTCATCAATGCAGCAGAACGGGATTTCACCAAGCACAACATGTTCCTAAATCAACATCTTTGTTGATCTTGGAACAAAATTCCAAGCAACCAATCAGATTTGAGTTTACAGTTTATGTCAAGTTTAGGCTTAGAACCAGGGTTAGGTGCTTCTAGATCAGTGTTATTCACCAATCATTTCCCTCTGGTTTTAGGGATAACTTAAGGATAAGGTTAGGTTTAGGGGTAGGGATATGGTTAATATTAAATTTTTGAACAGAAATGTTGTTCCAGGATCAACAAAATACGTTAACTCAGGAACATGTCTAACTCTGCAAAATCAGGACATGCCACCAGTGCACAAAAAACAAACAAAAAAAGACAAAACTATCTGTCCTATTTTGAATCTGCTCTCTCTTACTGTTGAAGCTCGGCAGGACTGGATTCCCAGCATGTTTGTTGAGTCACAGCCCCTCTTGAGTTCTCTGCCCAGGGGTCTCAAAACTCTTGGAAGCATTTAGCATAACATATAATTCAGATCCCTTTGGCGTAGCAATCAACTTTGGCAAACAATTTAAATTACACAATACAATGTATCTGAAAGGTTAAGGGTTTTAGAGATATCTCTTTTTAAATGTATATTATTCACATGCATGAGCTTGCATTAAGGCTATTTATAATTATGCAGCATTTGATGTTTAATTTACAATAAATTAATAAGTTATTGATTTTGAAAATGCAACAGATAATCTAATGTACTGTATGAAATAAGTTTATAGAGGTGTGCATATAATCAGAAATAAATTAAATAAATGCAAGTGATTGATTTATGGTCAATTTATTATATTAAAAAGGGTCTTTTCATGAGTAAGTAAACTTTTTTAAAAACTATGCCATAGTGGGGTTTTTTTCACAAAGGTGAACTGCAGAGAGCAGCAGATGTATACAAACAGCCTTTAGGATCAATGATGAAGAGTACAGCCCTCAAATATTCACCAGAAAGTGTTGATACGAGGAGAAGAATATAATATCAATACAATAGCTTCATTTGAAGCGTTCCTTAATATCAGTTCCTGGAGTGTTGCTTAAAAATACAAATACAAAATTGAATTCTCTTGTATACAGTGCCCCAGGGATGACGCGTTTTTGTAGGCAAAACCCGGAAGCGAGTGAGCAGTTTAGGACTTCCGGTTCCAACGCCGTCAAGTCTATGGGTTTTTTGAATGGGTTTTTTGGTAAATCGCCTGAAATAAGGTCTGTGGTTAACAAAGCCTCTAAATACTTTCACGTTTTGATCTATGACATAAAACACACCAGTTATAACCCACTTGTGATTTTTTAAACTTTTACTGTGTCTTAAAATCGGCGGTTGCTAACAAATTGCTAAAAGGGACTACTTCCTTTGGCGGGGACTTTAGACGTCATCATTAAAAACGGGACATTTGGACAGCATTTCTCATGAAAAAAGTGGATAAGTATTCATACACAGCACAGATCATAATCAGTGAGCATGTTTTTAAATAGAGTTGTTTTCTAAATAAAGTTTGTGGACGCTTGCTGGAGACGACGTTGATCCGCGACCATGGTGTGCTGTAGTCCGTTTATAGCCTACTGTTAGCCTTTTATATCTGACGACTTTATTTAGGCTTCAAAATCTATAAATGTTGTGTTAACTTGTAAAGATTATCTTGATAGAAAAAATGTATAAGTGTCATAACCCTTTGTTAAACACAGAGTTTATTTTCTGCGATTTTCCAAAAGTCAATGGGAAAAATTAATAGGCTTTCAGTCGAGGGAACCCATGCGCCGCTAACTTCCGGGTTGGCCTACAAAAACGCGTCATCCCTGGGGCACTCTATTTACTTGGATTTTCTGTGACGCAGATGACCATATATGGTTAAAAGAACCCCCAACTACAGGCAGAATATGTTATTTAGCATTATTATTATTTTTATGTCAGTCAACATTAGAAATTCATAAGCAGGCTGATGCATGGGGATGCATTGATTTTCAGGATGAAACTGATGTCTGCCGCCCTCATGTGGCTGTGAGAAAAAAACACAACCACTTCCCACAAGCCACTTAACATGAATAATATAATAATCTAATGTCCAATGAACCAAAAAAAGAGAGAATAAGCAACAGAGAAATTCAAACCTGGAATATGATCAGGCTATGAGAAACATTACATTACATTGAATTATCTGGCAAAACCCTAATGAGTCTGTTTGTGTTCATCGCTTGTGAAGTTGTCTCAAGAGCAATATCTCACTAACTGTAAGGTTTTGAGGGGGAAAAAAAATCACACAAATCACTTTCTTTAGTAGTGTTCTATGTTGGTTTCAAACATTAAAACACAAAAATATGATTTTTCTGAATTCTTCAAACTAAAATCCCAAATATGATCATATTTTTGTAACAGTTGTTGGGAATGCATAAATCATCCACACATACATCCTATAAGCTCTTTCAGCTCTAACTCCATCTCTTCATTTATATGTGACACAGTGGTAATCATGCATCTGTCCCAATGTTTTTGCAGGCAGCCATCAGCATTCGTTTATATTTACAAAATACAATTAAGTTGGTAAGTGAAAACTTTGGAAATCTTTTCTTTGTAAAAAAAATTGTAACGTAATATAACACATTACTTTCCATAAAAAGTAGCGCAATATTGTAATGCATTATATTTAAAAGTACATTTAACTTTCCCCAACAGTGCACATAGCTCAATACTGCTCCGTCTCTGTGAGTGAAACACTCATTTGTGCCACTAGAGGATGCACTTATCATCGGGATAGAGAAGGAGTTGAAGGATGAGAGATGGAACTTACATTTCCTCTTTCTTATCTCTATAACTGCCACTTAACTTTCCAGCTTGTTTTGAGATATACTGTACCTATAGTCAGGGATGGGCAGTATTTATGATTCATGTAGTTCAAATACATATTTCAAATACAAAATAGTATTTTGTAATTGGTATTTGATAGGGTGGATGAAAATGGGTTTGTATTTTGTAAAATACTTTAGTGTTATGTATTTTTGTAGTTTTAAAATACTGTAAAATACTTTGTAAGAAGTCTACATGATAACATCATAAAAATATGACCTCTGATTGGTGCTTAGTAGTTTGCCCAGACTTGTTGAGTTCAGAACAGATGTTAAAGGTGCCCTTGAATTAAAAATTGAATTTATATTGGCATAGTTAAATAACAAGAGTTCAGTACATGGAAATGACATACAGTGAGTTTCAAACTCCATTGTTTCCTCCTTCTTATATAAATCTCATTTGTTTAAAAGACCTCCGAAGAACAGGCGAATCTCAACATAACACCGACTGTTACGTAACAGTCGGGGTGTACGCTCCAATATTTAATATGCCAGCTCATGTTCCCAACATTATGAAAGGCATTAGACAAGGGCAGAACGTCTGGATCTGTGCACAGCTGAATCATCAGACTAGGTAAGCCAGCAAGAACAACAGCGAAAAATGGCAGATGGAGCAATAATAACTGACATGATCCATGATAACATGATATTTTTAGTGATATTTGTAAATTGTCTTTCTAAATGTTTCGTTAGCATGTTGCTAATGTACTGTTAAATGTGGTTAAAGTTACCATAATTTCTTACTGTATTCACGGAGACAAGAGCCGTCGCTATTTTCATTAAACACTTGCAGTCTGTATAATTCATAAACACAACTTCATTCTTTATAAATCTCTCCAACAGTGTAGCATTAGCCGTTAGCCATGGAGCACAGCCTCAGATTCATTCAGAATCAAATGTAAACAACCAAATAAATACTATACTCACATAATATGACACAAGCATGCAGTAGGCATTACGAACACTTTGTAAAGATCCATTTTGAGGGTTATATTAGCCGTGTAAACTTTGTTTATGCACTGTTTAAGGCAAGCGCGAGCTCCGTGGGCGGGGAGCGTGAGGAATTAAGGGGGGTGCAACATGAATCGGCGCATTTCTAATGATGCCCCAAAATAGGCAGTTAAAAATATTAATAAAAAAAAATCTATGGGGTATTTTGAGCTGAAACTTCACAGACACATTCAGGGGACACCTTAGACTTATATTACATCTTGTAAAAAAACGCTTGATGGCACCTTTAAGTTTTGGTGTTTGTTTTAGTAGCCTAGGCTAAATAGTTTACCAATTTACATCATGTTCTTGAAAACTATTATACAGAGCAGCAGCCCCCTATATTTATGATTAACAATCAATTGATTAAGTAGAAACTAGTTGCTATCAATACAGGTGCCATCAGTTGTCTTCTTATGAATGACTTGTTTGTCATTGAGTTAGTGTTGCTGATGCAAAGTAGGCCTTTTGTTACCAAACACCAAATAACTAAATTAGGATACACTTACGAGAAATCGAGGGTAACGCGGTTATGATGTAATTGATAGGCGACGTGTCCTGGTTAAAATTGCTTATTTCTCTGGATTTAAACATTCTTGGAAACATTTGGGATAATGTAAGTACACAAGTCAACAAAATATGTAACATTGTTCTAGTGGTTTTTGGATATTTTAATCCAAAAATCCTACTGTACATATTGTGCCTTTAACTGGTTGCATATGTCAGATTTATATGTATCGGGCAGAGAAAAGCTGTTGCTTTCAAACATTGTTTACTTAATCAACTGAGTCAATGTAATGGTGAAGGGATCAATCAGATAGGCCAATTTTGGAAGGTTTGTGAAGAAATTTCATGCTCCCTAGTAAAAGTATTTTTTAGTATTTTTAAAATACAAAAATACAGTAGTTTATTTTGATACATGATGTGGCTGCTGTATTTTGTAGTTTATTTTGATACACTTAAAATTAGGTATTTGGTATTTTATTTTAAAATAGATTATGATGTATTTTTGCCCAACCCTGCCTATAGTAGACTGAGACTTCAAATTTTTTATAGGTTCATAAGAATAAACTATTTTCCATTCCTTTTTCTTCCTTGATCTTAACAATAATTAATGCTTACACTTAAAGATTAAAATGCCAGCCTGGTTTCGAATCATTAAACTGATTCGAATCAGTGATATCAAATTGCTAAACTGCTGAAGTCACGTTACTTTTGTCGCTCAAAACCATTGCTTTGATTCGTAAAGCTCTGAAGCAGAGTGCTGAAATAGGCCATCACTAGATATTGTTGAAAAGTCGCTATTTAGTTTTTTGGCACACAAAAAATATTCTCATCACTTTATAATATTAAGGTAGAACTACTGTACATATTAAATATGTATTTAGAACCCTTATGGATCTTGAGAGGTGCAGTGACATTGCTGGCAATGGAGTCCTCACTGAGCCATCGGATTTCATAAAAAATATCTTAATTTGTGTTCCGAAGATGAACAAAGGTCTTGGGGTCTAGAATGACATGAGGGTGAGTAATAAATGACATTATTTTCATTTTTCGGTGAACTAACCCTTTAAGGTTGGACCACTGTAGTCACATGGACTATTTTAACTATGTTTTTACAACTTTTCTGGGCCCTATAAGTGGTAATTAAATTGCTGTCTATGGAGGGGTCAGAGGGGTCTTGGATTTTATCAAAAATATCTTTATTATCTTCCGATGATGAACAAAGGTCTTACGGGTTTGGAACGACATGAGGGTGAGTAATTAATGATATAATTTTCATTTTTTGGGTGAACTAACCCTTTAAAGTGGGACAAATGTTTTAAAATAATTTTATTTGGTTCCTCAAAAATATGATTCCTATGGAAATTTAATAATTGTCACTGAACCACCAGGCTCTTCCCTCACTTAGTTACATTGATCACCATCACCTGAACTCTAATCATCACCAGCTCTTACTTACCAATCACTTCAGCACTAGTTTTAAGGACTTGCCACACACACGCACGCACGCACACACACACACACAAACATATTAGGTGTGTTCGACATCGGTTGCGGCTGGATGTAACCGATCGGCGAGATTAGCCGCGTCCAGGCGGGGAGGAGCTGAAAACGGAGACGTGAATTCAGACACTTTCTGCTTCTCGTAGTGACGCTCGTGCTGTGTTTGCATCGGTATGCATAGGCCTACTTTATCACAGCTGAAGTGAAATAAATGCAATATTTGACTAATACACTGATGTTTCAGAGACCTTTTCATTCAAAACTTTATGTACTGCTTACAGCGTCTGTTTTTACAAGAATAAAGTTCAACATAAGCATATGTTATTTAAATAACAATGTAGTGGGGTCTTTGTTTTTTATCCGTTTTATTTTGATAAACATGACACAATACAACATTGCGACTACATGAAAAGATCTTTAACTGTTATAAAAACACATTATAACATTAGTGGAGCTGAAGGCGTGACAATAAACACACGTGATCGTTGTCATGCGGTGATTCCGGCCAATCATGAAACAGCTGTGTCGTCATCAGCGCTCGTGCAGCTCCTCTTGAGAAACTGCGCTGACTAACTCAGGCGGTTGATCTCAAATCGCTCTCGTGGTACTTTAAAGCCATATGTCACAGTCACAAGACGTCAGCGCTGTCTCAAGTCGGACAACATTTCTTACCGGCATGCACTGCTTCAAGTCAGCCGCCGATCGGTCTTTGCAGCGCTGCATCAAGTCGAACAAGCCTTATGTCTGGTCTAATCTATGGCTTGGACTGTATTACTTACCACCTCATCCCTGTTTACAGTCTCCAGTTCCTTGTCTCCCTCCAGTCTCCTTGTGATAATCCTGCAAAAGAAAATGAAAGTTATCTCTGTACCTCACAGTGTCTGTTCAAAGGTGTGTGTGTGTGGCTATTTACCATTCTTCATTTAACGCCATCCTCTTCATTGCTCAACTGCTTTAATATTTCAGTTGCTTTTTCTACATTTGTTTCATTTCAATAAAGCGTTTTGGATTGTTTTGAAAACCAGTCTGTCCAGTGAGTGTGTTTCCCAGACAGAAGACCAGACCGAAGACAGTATCTGGAAACATGAGCACATCACAATGCGGTATGTTTCAGGAATTTGTGGATTTACTTTGCCATTCTCTTTCCAACTTAGCCGCTGCCACACCAGTCACTTTTCGGGAAGCCTGCTGGGGATACTTCCATTGGTGATCAGCTTTATCACTTAAAGCAAGGAAAAATGACAGTCAATAACAATGCCCTCAAGTTTCACACTCTAGCAGACTATGAAAAGCTCTCTCATCAACACTTTCAGACAAGGATTATCTCCCCAACTCCGGCTGCATCTCGCTGCATACAATGATTCCATCGGCCTTGAGAAGTTCATCCAGCTAGCTACCCGAGTAGCCCATCGTATGCAGGGTTGTGTGGAAACCTCCCAGAGCCAGCCTAGCACCTCCTCCTCTTGTCAACCAGAGCAAGCCAGCTCTCCAGAACCTGCAAATAGAATCAACACATTTGTCTTAGGAACGTAGGAGACAGCTGACCCAGGGGATATGTTTATAATGCAGTGCATGAGGGCATGTGATTCTCGAGTGTCCCATCCGACCACCTTAACCTTTGGTGAGTGTTGTTTAATTTGTGTTAGTTCATCACCTCTTACTACCAAAGTATTCATTACTGTCTATGATATATCCTTTTCAGTCACCACACTCATCGACTCTGGGTCAGCCAGGAACTTTATCCCCAGTGACCTCAGCCATCAGCTTCATCTCCAGAAGAACCCAAATTAAAGACATTACAAACCCCAATCCATAACTTGAAAGCCCCTGAATCATGCCAACATCTGGTATAGAGTCCACTTCAGTTACGTATTAGAGTCCTTCATCAAGAAGAGATTCATTTGCTGGTTCTGGAGAACTCCACCACTGGTATCATTCCAGGGTGACCGTGGCAAATAAAACATCATCCAGAGCTCTCTTGGGAAACCAGACTGATAAAGAAATGGAGCGATCTTTGTTACCCCTTTTGTTTCTCTAAGTTACCACTCCAATTCAAGAAGGTACTTTGATTAGTAGCTGCCTGCTCCACTTCCATTGAAAGCCCTATTCATCAGCAGTATGTTAATGTCCCTGATTGTTACTACCACTTCCAAGATATCTTCTGACCCAAAGGAGCTTCCCAGCTACCACCCCACCAGCCATGGGACTGCATGATTGATCTCCTTCCAGCTGAACCAGTACCCAGAGGCAAGATTTATCCTTGCCCTGCATTGACTATCATGCCCTCAACAAAATCACTATAAAATTCCAGTACCCCTTTCCTCATGTACGGGCGGCATTAGAGAACATCAGAGGAGCCAAGATCTTCACTAAGTTGGACCTCCGCAGTGCATACAACCTCATCCAGATATGCGAGGGGGACGAATAGAAAATGGCTTTTGTGGCCCCTACTGGCCACTTTGAATACTGCATTATGTTGTATGGGCTAGTAAACTCTCCCTCCATATTCCAGGATGGTGGAAGCTATCCACAACTTGCCCATTCCCAAAACTGTCAAGGAACTTCAGAGATTTCAAGGATTCTACTGCCACTCCATTCTTAACTACAGTTCCATTACCTGTCCTCTGACCTCCCTGCTCTGTGTTAAGCCCATTCTCTATCCTGGTCCCAAGAAGCAGAGGCTGCATTCAACTCTCTGAAGCAAGCTTTCTGCAATCCACCGCTCCTAACACATCCTGATTCAAACAAGCCTTTCATCGTGGAGGTTGATGCCTCAACAACTGGAGTAGGAGCGGTGATTTCACAGCAGCACGGGACTCCTCCCAGACACTATTCATGTGCTTTCTTCTCCCGTAAGATTAACCTGGTGGAGAGAAATTACGTCATCAGTTACTGAGAGCTGCTAGCCATTAAATTGGCCTAGAAGAATGGAGGCACTGGCTTGAGGGAGTTCACCATCATTTCACGGTATGGACATACCATAAGAACCTTCAATATCTCAAGCCCGCTGGGCTCACACACACACACACACACACACACACACACACACACACACACACACACACACTTTGTCTGGTCTCGTCTATGCCTCGGACTATATCCGTTTGAATTATTACTTACCTGAAGCTTACTTACCATTTTGTTCCTCTCCTCATCCCCGTTTCCAGTCTCCAGTTCCTTGTCTCCCTCCAGTTTCCTTGTGATCGTCCTGTAAAAGAAAAGGAAAGTTATTTCTGTACCTCACAGTGACTGTTCAAAGGTGTGTGTGTGTGTGGCTATTTATCATTCTTCATTCAACACCATCCTCTTCATTGCCCAACTGCTTTAATATACACTGTTCAAAAAAATTAAAGGAGCACTTTTTAATCAGAGAATAGCATCAAGTCAGTTAAACTCCTGGGATATTGATCTGGTCAGTTAAGTTGCAGAGGGGGTTGTTAATCAGTTTCAGCTGCTTTGGTGTTAATGAAATTAACAACAGGTGCACCAGATGGGCAACAATGAGACGATGCCCAAAACAGGAATGGTTTTACAGGTGGAGGCCACTGAAAATTTTTTCCCTACTCATCTTTTTTGACTGTTTTTCACTAGTTTTACATTTGGCTAGGGCCAGTGGCACTGCTGGTAGCATAAGGTGATACCTGGACCTTACAGAGGTTGCACAGGCAATCCAACTCCTCCAGGATGACACATCAATGTCATCATGTCATTGCCAGAAGGTTTGCTGTGTCTCCCAGCACAGTCTCAAGAGCATGGAGGAGATTCCAGGAGACAGGCAGGAGACAGTTACTCTAGGAGAGCTGGATAGGGCTGTAGAAGGTCCTTAACCCATCAGCAGGACCAGTATCTGCTCCTTTGTGCAACGAGGAACAGGATGAGCACTGCCAGAGCCATACAAAATGACCTCCAGCAGGCCACTGGTATGAATGTCTCTGATCACACAATCAGAAGCAGACTACATGAGGATGGCCTGAGGGCCCAACGTTCTCTAATGGGCCCTGTGCTCACTGCCTGGCACCGTGGAGCTCGATTGGCATTTGCCATTGAACACCAGAATTGACAGGTCCTTCACTGGCGCCCTGTGCTTTTCACAGATGAGAGCAGGTTCACCCTGAGCACGTGATAGACGTGAAAGGGTCTGGAGAAGCCGTGGAGAACGTTATGCTGCCTGTTACTTCATTCAGCATGACCGGTTTGGTGGTGGGTCAGTGATGGTCTGGGAAAGCATATCCATACGATGCTGCACCTCAGACTGTCCAGGAGCTCAGTGATGCCCTGGTCCAGATCTGGGAGGAAATACCCCAGGACACCATCCGGCGTCTCATGAATGCCCCAACGTTGTCAGGCATACATACAAGCACGTGGGTGCCATACAAACTACTGAGTACAATTTTGAGTTGCCACAATGAAATTTCCGCAAAATGGACTAGCCTGCTGCATCATTTTTTCACTATGATTTTTGGGGTGTCTTTAAATTCAGTCCTGTGTAGGTTGATCATTTTCATTTCCATCAAATGATGTGGCATCCTTTTGTTCCTTACCCAGTCCATATCAGTATTGTCACAGAGAGGAACTCCGTGATACCCTTCTCTGACCATCGGAGGGAGCCTTCACCCGAATACTAGCACACACACATTCATACTACATTACCCACAAGCCCGTGCCTCGGACTGATTATCCCGCCAGCTGTTTCCCATAACCCGGACTGTAAAGGACTCTGTCACATTCATGCATCGCAAAGTCTTGTATTGCCACGGTGTACATTTCTGAGCGTTATTTCTTGGTTGATTATCTGTTGCTGAACCTGCTGTATCCCGTTTACGACTCTCCGCTGCCTGCCTTTGATCCTTGCCTTGTTTACCGTTCTGAGTGATATCTGCCTGTCCTGACCTCTGCCTGTTTGCCCCTGATTGACCCTGCCTGTTTGACTACGCTCTGTTACAATAAAGCATGCAAATGGATCCCAGTCCCTGTGATGAATCATTACAAGTATAGATATCCAGCATGATATTTTTCCCCATTGAGATCTTATGTGTTTTCAAAGTGTTCCTTTGATTTTTCTTTGAACAGTATATATTTCAGTTGCTTTTTCTACATTTGTTTCAATAAAGCGCTTCAGATTGTTTTGAAAACGTACCAGTCTGTGTGTGTTTCCCTGAAAATAATATACTTAAGTGCGAAATAAATGTAATGTTTTTAGACACTTTATTGCATGTTATTTAAGTTTTTTACAATTTGAATGTATATTAAATGCAATTAGTTGACCTTAAGGTTGCTTTTGACCCATTTAAAGAAGACTTACAACTTTATTTGTAATTTCATAATTACTTCTATTGTCTTTAAAACAGGGTTACTGCTGAATGTACTGGCAACCATTTATGGTAAACTAAAATAGACTTAAATGTAATTGGGTAACACTTTATTTTAGTGTCCTTGTTACACATGTTACATGTATAGTAATAACTATAGTAATAACTATAAATTATAACTAACTACATGCAACTAACCCTAAACTAACCCCTAACCCTGTAGTAAGTATCATTGTTATTACTCAGTAAAATGTATAATTACACTGTAAAGGATACCTTAATATAAAGTGTTACCAT
This sequence comes from Chanodichthys erythropterus, assembly GCF_024489055.1. NCBI lineage: Eukaryota > Metazoa > Chordata > Actinopteri > Cypriniformes > Xenocyprididae > Chanodichthys > Chanodichthys erythropterus. The sequence goes on along the minus strand of NC_090242.1, from coordinate 30,590,176 downwards.
ATTGTAATGTATTTAAATATATTTTGAAGACAAAAAATGCATTTGTGTAAGACAAATATCCTTATTTAAAACTTTATAAATTAAAATAACAAGTTTCCAGTGCGACAGCCATACGCATACACAGAAGGGTCGGGGACACAGGAAGTACGGTAAAAGGTGTTTATTGAAAAACCAGTTGATGCAACAGTGAAGCAGGTGAGTATAAGGTGAATCTTCAGTTGAATTGAGTATAATTGAGGAATGATACTCTCCTTTTCGTTGCAGAGACGGCAGATTAATTAAATTAATTACATTTTTTTTAATGATGAAATTGAAGTTTAGTACATTTAAAATGTACTAACCTTTAACTTTATCATAGCCTACTTGATTATAATGTTAACTGTAGTATGTCATTTGACAACAATAACATACTACAGTTAACATTTATCAAGTAGGCAATGTTAATCCAAATGCACCAAAATAAGTGTACTTTTTTAAAGCATGACAAAATATTTGTAAAACATGATTGAAAATGTGCTTTAAAGTAAAACTTAAAATATATACTAAAAATATACTTTTGAGATTTGAAGCATTCTGAAAGTGTACATATACAATTATGTGCACTTATTTTTCACAAGGGCACAATCCCAAGTAAGTTTCAAACATAGTGCATGCTATGATATCCTCTAAAAAAAGCTAACTCACTATTATTAGAGGCTTGTTCTGTATGGCTAAAGTCTTCAGATATCTTCTGAGGAATGCTGATAACAACATGTCACAACACGCTTAGCATTCTTCCTCATTAATATTAACTGACATAACTACAGGTGCTGGTCATATAATTAGAATATCATCAAAAAGTTGATTTATTTCACTAATTCCATTCAAAAAGTGAAACTTGTACATTATATTCATTCATTACACACATACTGACATATTTCAAATGTTTATTTCTTTTAATTTTGATGATTATAACTGACAACTAAGGAAAATCCCAAATTCAGTATCTCAGAAAATTACAATATTACTTAAGACCAACACAAAGAAAGGATTTTTAGAAATCTTGGCCAACTGAAAAGTATGAACATGAAAAGTATGAGCATGTACAGCACTCAGTACTTAGTTGGGGCTCCTTTTGCCTGAATTACTGCAGCAATGCGGCGTGGCATGGAGTCGATCAGTCTGTGGCACTGCTCAGGTGTTATGAGAGCCCAGGTTGCTCTGATAGTGGCCTTCAGCTCTTCTGCATTGTTGGGAAATTGCATAACTGTCCTACATTCTAAATTTGATTGTAATTTAGGTTCTCTAATTTCTAAATTCTGATGCTTGAGACTTTATTTTGTGTGTATATGTCTACTCAGTGTATGAGTGCATATATGCCTGGTATGTGGGAATGTGTCTGTTTGCATTCATACATTTTCTTTCCAATGGATCTTCTGTCTTTTCCTGCCCTCAGGGCACAGTAGTGTCACAATGGTGCTAATGACGTGTCATCGCAGCTGCGTTCCTCTCCCTTCACAGTCCGCAAACACCTGAGGCCGGCTCTTTGTTTGATGTGGAAACATCTGCCATTTATTTTGTCAGTTTGGGGAAATATTTCAAGGAGCTCGGCCAGTTTTCATACTTTAGAGGTATAGTGCTATACTGAGAAGAATTTCTGATACAAAGCCAAAATTGTGCCACAGCGATCCACCTGAAAGAGGAGCTATGATAGATTATGCACAGATCCTTGTGGATGAGGAACTGTTTTCACAGCTGCTGTTGCAATTTTAAAAGTAGTTTATTAGTTGAATTCTGTAATTCTATAATTACATTTTACTTTAAAGAATTTTTATGACACAATATCTCTAGAGTCTATAGCAACATGGTTGCTAAAACACTGTTAAGAGTGACTGGCATGAAAAGTGGCCAATTAACATGCTGTTTGCTTCCTGCTGACCACTAAAAATGTAGAGGACTTAAGTCCAACAAAAGGTACAAAAGAGATCCTGTTTTGTACTGCTTTAAATGTTGAATGATTACCTTTGCAGAACCAAACTAGGCTATTTAATAAAATCTTTCTGTAATTTATTTTTTAAGTTCAAAGGGTTCAAAAAGAATTGATGTATTATAAGCTGAACATTTTTACATTGGTGGTGTAAATTGTCATATAATCTGCACTGTTTAATTCCAGTTTTCTCCTCTGAAAGATAATGTTTGTATCAAAGCTCCATAAAAGAAAGCATTTAAAAAAATGCCATACACATACAGCTAACATATTTGTTAAATACAATATTTAAATAATATAAGATTGCTCATATAAATGCTCACAGGACAAATAAACATGCACTGTCACATTTGTGACAAGTGGGAGAGAACATAGTGTCGTTTTTCTGTCATTAACTGATTCACTTTATTAAATAAATAAATTAATTGGCCATTTTCTGTTTCTGTGTAATATTTACCTAACAAAATTTGACTTTCCTTTTTGTATAACTGCCCAAGAATAAATAGAGCACGTTTTAAAATATTTTTTGTTTGTTTCATTTTTTTTTTCAATTTTGTTTCATTAGATTATCAGAGAAGTAAAATACATGACATGATCTCACTACTTTAGCATTAAAAGAGTAAAGGCAGAGGAAAAACATGATTCTGAAAATATCATATCTGACGCAATAACCCAAATGCAACGCAGCATGCTCTAATATCCTTTTGTCTCTGTGTTTATTGTACCTAAATACACCGCCTCCGGGCTGGCCACGCCCGCTGTCGCGACTCCGCCCCCTCCGCTTGCGTTTCTACTGTTAACGGAACAGCAGTGTTTAATGTTTACCATCGTTCAGCTCGACTGAGCTATCTGATCTCGAGGCTTCATTTGATCCTCACACAATATATATACAGCGAAAGGCGTGGACGCACTGTGAAATATCCCAAGGTAATGTACTTAACCATAAGGCTTTTCGTTGTCGTTCTCGAAAGCTTATTAATCGATTTATTTTATTAGGCTCCAAACGCGCAGGGATGTCGTGCATACAGTAAAAGGAAACTGAACTGTTTTTGTCCCATTTCTTTTCCTGTGATTCCAGCCTGTTATAAACTTGTAATTGCAACTGCGTAAGGCAGTGAGACATTAGGCACATATAGACATCTTATTCAGGACTCAGGAGGGAGTTATATGAAACACTTACCGTATGAAAGCTAATAAATACATTATATCATAGTGTCCATACATGCACGCATTAGAATGACAGTCTCATAGTACGCTATATGTGTTGCATAACTTCTACGGTGCATTCTGCCAGACTAATCAACGCTGTCACGTGACTACAGTTAACTGCTATCAATTTTTATGATAATAGTAGTTATTTATTCATTTGATTACATAATAATTAGAAACTATAAGCTATTCATTACTGGTATTTATGTATTACATACTGCAATAGTATGTATTTCAAGTAACTATACTACTGAACTAGTAATAGCCTAGTCATTGTTGTTAACCCTCTGGAGTCTGAGGCTGATTTCGGGGCTTGGAGAAGTTTTGACATGCTCTGACATTTGTGCTTTTTTCAGTTGTTCATAAACATATAAATGGAAAAAGTGTCATTACACTGTATTCAGCACAAACTAGGCTACAATAATATGTGAGGAACATGTATGTACATGTTTGTGTTTTTGAAGGAATAATGGTTATGAGTGGTTATTGAAAAAACAAAAAAAACTTAAGTCACTGAAATAAGGCCAAAAAAAAGTATATTAAATCTGTGTTCACATGACTAGGGGGGTTGTAGACTAGAGTTTTTGCTTAAGAATTATGTAAAAATGATGCTGACTACTGTTTCATATAAAACAATAGAGAGATTTAAATTTTGTAAGACACTTTTTGTCAAGAAACACAGTATGCGAGGAGACATGAATCTGCATAATAATGGGCCATTTACACCTGAGAAGACAAAAGAATCACATAATAATGACCTGAAATGACTTGCACATTAATGAGGCCTTTCAGCCAGGTAGGCTGTGAAAAAAAACCCTCTGTAATCATGTCTCAGCTCATCATAAACAGCAATACTGTGAAATATTATTACAAATTAAAATAATGGTATTCTATTATATTCTTTAAAATATAATGTATTTCTGTGATGCAAAGTGTCTGAACAATTATGTTACCTCTATGGCATTTCGTATAGGCTTTTAGCTTAAAAGCATGCACATTTGGAGAAATATTGATGGATTCTTATATATTTATGTCAAATTTCTATACTTAGAAGTAATATTTATTGTCATCACTATGAGTGCTGGATACTGTGTTTTTAATTCATACTTGCAGCCGGAGGGCGCTCTCTGTGCACATTTAGTCCACAAATTATTCTAAAGAAGAAGAGGACATTTCAGGAATGGTGTTTTTAATTCATATTTGCAGCCGGAGGGCGCTCTGTGCACCTTTAGGCCACAAATTCATATAAAGAAGAAAAGGAACTAGGAACTAACGGCATGTCTTCTAGAGATCGCTAACCATGGCTTTACCATCCAAATAAACACTTTTCAAGACAATAAATACACAATTGAGACGATGAATGCATGTATTGCCTCTGAATTTGCGTCTGAATAGCACTGGCTCTGTGGGCGTGGCCGCATTAGCGGGTAATGAGCTGAATCTCGAGGTGCGTCCCAATTCGCATACTTGTGCACTATTCTATGACGTTTTTAAGTATAAATAGTGTGAGTAGTGCGTTCACACAGAAAATTCCAAAAAGAAAAAGTACACTTTAAATACCCGGATGATGCACTAAATTAACGGAAAAAACTAAGTGTGGAATGTTGGACACTTCGTGCACTCAACTGTCGCAGCTTTAATTACGTATTGGAGGGGAAGGGAGGATCGGACTCCGTTGTTAAATTACAAAATAACCTTATACAATTCACACACTACATGGATGAGTGCATAGTGCACAAGTACATAGTGTATAAGTTCATAGTGTATAATGTGCCATTTGGTACGCAACTACAGACTTCTGACATGGCTCTCTTTTCATACAGATTTCATAAACACAGAATGTTTGTTTTCAATTTGAGTTGCACGATTTAAAACCTGACATTTCAACGTGTCTTTAGACATAATAGGTGTGTCCCAATTCGCGTACTTATGCACTATTCTATGATGTTTTTAAGTATAAATAGTGCGAGTACTGTGTTCACATTGAAAATTCCAAAAAGAAAAAGTAGACTTTAAATACCCGGATGATGCACTAAATTAACGGAAAAAACGAAGTGTGGAATGTTGGACACTTCGTGCACTCAACTGTCACAGCTTTAATTACGTATTGGAGGGGAAGGGAGGATCGGACTCCGTTGTTAAATTACAAAATAACCTTATACAATTCACGCACTACATGGATGAGTGCATAGTGCACAAGTACATAGTGTATAAGTGCATAGTGTATAGTGTGCCATTTGGGACGCAGTGTCATTTTTCTTGTCATTAGTATTCATAAGTTACAGTTCATTTTCTGAGAACTATCAGATTGGACTTCGTTCAGAGGGAGAGGAGAGATCACGCATCATGTTAGTTTTCTTTATTTTACAAAAAGCACAACATTGTGTTTTTACTCTGAGTGTACACAAATAAAAGAAGACATTCTATAGTTTCAATTGATATATTACTTATGTCTCTATGACAAGAAATATCGGAGTAATTTAAGTCTGTTTTGCTGCAATGTGAAAAAAATCCTACAAAACGCGCCAACGCGTTTTCAGACCTCATTATTATTATTATTTTAGTAGTATAGTATTATTAATAATATTGTTATTAATTTAGTAGTATGTTTCATTTAGATTATTTATTATATATAATTATTTAATCAAAATGGTGTCAAAGTTACAAACTGCACTGAGAAGCTCATTACACTTTTTCAACCACTTTGAATCGAACTTCTCTGAAACTCTGAAAACTCATAAAATGAAATAGAAATGTTAAAGTTAAAAATCGATAGAATATAATACAATAGATGTTATGGGCTTATTTTGAAAACATTTTTAAAGTGCAGAGACGGCCATGTCGTAATGTCTTTAGCAAGAAAAGTTTTTGGTCATGAGCTGTCATCTGATTTCTGATATTATGCAACAGTTTTGGAAAGATTTGTTTGTTCCATCATTAACTTTTCAAGGGCTCAGATGCCAATCCATTACAGATGTTATACTTGGCTCTCACTTATGATATATGAGATCACTGGATGAAGTTTACCTAAATGTGACAGAAGTATAACCAGAGTGAAATGAATGACTTCCCCTTTCACAGTATGTCTCGAGAGCAGAAAGCAGTGGAGCGTGCCAGGAAGGCCTTCCTCACCGGCCGGAGCAAAGCACTGGAGTACCGCATTACCCAGCTAAAAAACCTGCTGCGTTTTGTCAAAGAACGACAGAAGGAAATCGCAGAGGGCCTCAAAAAGGATCTCAAAAGGGTTGGTTTCATATTCACCTGTGTATTGTTCCATTCTAAACCCTGTTTGCTTTGGCATATTGCAAATGGTTTGTGCTTTATATATCTGGTGACAGAGTGAGTTTGGAACTCCTTTGTATGAGACTCTGGGTCTGGAGAGTGAGATTAACCTGGCTGTGAGAAATCTGAAAGAATGGGCAGCTCCTCGACCCGTGAGCAAGAGCATGATGACCATCTCAGACCAGGTCTACATCCAGCCTGAGCCCCTGGGAGTAGTGCTGGTCATTGGGGCCTGGAACTATCCCTGGGCAGTCACCATCGGGCCCCTCGTAGGAGCTATAGCAGCAGGTAATCGAGGTCTATTGAATCTGAATCGATTCATTTAAAAACTGCAAAATATTATGACTAGAGCTTAACTGTTTTTTATGTAGCCTATTATCAATGAATTGTAAGTGGCGTATATCCAGAGGCCTTGTGTGGCCTTAAAGTCTGACAGCCGTTTTAGTTTTTATAATACACCATACTTTCACCCAAACTGAATAATTAAAAGTTTAAATGGGTGAATCTTCTATAAATATTTTTGATTCTTAATTTTCTTTTCTGTCATACTCCAATTCTTGTTAAAAAATACTAGACATGCTTATTCTGTGCATTTTGAGCACTTTTGGTGTGAAATCATATTTATTTTGTTAATCAAAAGTGTGCTTTCACTTTAATTGAGCGTCAGCGGCGCATAAACCCCTGCTTCACTGCCGCTCCTGCTCTCTCTCGGTGTGAATGCACTCATTAGTTAACATGCACACCGAAAAAAAAAATGCGCTGCTCACACTTGCCGTGTGAAACTGCCTTGAGACCTCTTGTTTGGCTTTTTTCTAATTGAATGCATTTTTTATTACAAATTATATTATCAGCATAACAGCTATTTTGCTTTAAAGGTGCTATATATGTAAGAATTTAATAACTCTCTTATTGGCAATGCGTGAACAGCTTGTAATAAAACTTAAAAAACAAACCCTTCCCGACTTTTTAGGTTGTCACACAGAGCCTCTCTTCCGTTCAATGACACATGAAATGAATGCTTATACAATGTTCAGGATAATGCCGAAAGAGCCATTCTGTACTGTAATGTCCATGCGTCGTTCAGAGAAAAGGGATTAATTCAAACAATAGTCTCAATAGCCAGATCTATATAATGTATAGTATCAAAATCATAACAGTGTAATTTTAAATACTTAACCTGTCAACATGACATAACCGATAGATTTCATCCTAAAAGTGTACGTACGCACAAAAGCTAGATTCTGCATACGCATAAAAGAACCTGCGCAAAAATCCCTTTATAAATCTCAGTCAACAGAAGATTGTGCGTATGTGCATCTCCACCCTGTCTCCTCCCAGAAATCACCATATATGGAGCTTACAATGCCTAGTTTTACTATGCATAACCTCATCTGCATATCATTTCCATGCATATGCCCATCCACGTGGTTAACACGTCAAAGGTACAAGACATTGGAAAATATTAGATACGAACTATACATGCCATTTGTGCCATACACATTACATTGCTAAAATCATCCAATATCCTTGTTATGTTTTAGAATAAATATGTCAAAATATCCATAAAAAACAAAATTGTATAAATACTTAGGCTAAAGTTTTAGAATAGAGTTGATTCATTCATTTTCACTGGGTAAATAGTATTTTAATTGCATAAATTCAAATCAAATTTATGCAGTTTTGCTGATAAGGTGAACATATCTTTTAGGATGTTTATAGGCTATTTTTAGTGGAAACATAGGCCTACTTATTTATTGAGGTTTAAATACTTTGTCTGACTCAGTCATTGACAGTGTATTTTAAAAAGGAAATGTGCAAATCTTACCGTTTTCTTTAAGCTGAATCCTTCAAATACAGGGTATTTTTCATAATTGTTTGAAAATGCCTTCACACGACATCAACACCTCCGTGCAGCTGCGGTTGTACAGTAAGCTATTGTCATTGGACCTATTCAAACTGGACAATGAACCGAATTCAGCAGTGTCTGCCATAATATCGAAGTAAGCATGCATCACTGATCATCGTTCTCGCTAAAAATATTTTGTCATAACATGATATCTGTAGTTTAGTTTAAAGAGGAGTTATTGTGTGCCTAGCACTCCTCGCTGTCATGAAAACAGCGTGTCACAAGAATAATTCATATCATTTTTAACTTCTGCGGTATGACTTTATGTAATTTCAGTGCTTATCGCCATTGATGAAAGTGGAATATTAATGTAAATGTGTCCTATATCAAAAAGGAAAATCAAATTCATTACTTTCCTCAATCTAGTAAAAACGTTCGTAAGTATGGGTCAGAGTTTGCGTGCAGGTGCGTAAATTTTCCCATCAAGTTTGTTTTTATAAATCTCATTTTTTGCGTAGAAAGTGGCGTACGCCTCTTTCAGGGCATGTTTTGTGCGTACGCAAGGGGGTTATAAATGAGGCCCCAGATGCTTTCTTAAAGGGATAGTTCACCCAAAAATAAAAATTCTGTCATCATTTACTCACCCTCATGTTGTTCCAGACCCGTAAGACGTTTGTTCATCTTCGAAACACAAATAAAGAGATTAATCAGATATCAGATAATATATTGTAAATAAAATGGTAAATTATGTTTTTTTTTTCCCCGCAAACAAAGCATGTGATATTTGCGTAAGCTGTCAATGGAGGGACAGAAATCTCTCAGATTTCATTAAAAAGATCTTCATTTGTCTTCGGAAGATGAACGAAAGTCTTACGGGTTTGAAACAACATGAGCGTGAGTTATTGATGACAGAATTTTCATTTTTGGGTGTTTTTGTTTTCTCACCGCTGTAATTTTTGTTGTGTGTTTATTTTGAGGAAAGCGCACAGCACATATTCATCTAAACATCACTCTCAGAAGCATTGGGCGTCGGGACGTTCATTAAAATGATTTCCAACTTATTTTTACTTCTAAGCGAAGAATGGAAAAGAACTTAGCTGTGAGTATACTTAATGGCCACCAATAATAACAAGGATTTCTAAATTCTACATATAGCCCCTTTAATAATAGCAACACTAGCTGCATGAACTCCACAAAATTTGCCGATGACTGTGTTATTCATCAACATTAATTAAATTAGCTTATTTATTAGTGATCTAAACATAATCAAGAATTTTTAATATTTCTTAATTATTTACATCCTAGCTTTTTTAAAATGTCATGTGTTCTGTTTATTTCCAGGTTTAATTTAGATTTTTAATACCAGATGTGTGAGTCATTTGAACCCCAGTGTATGTGACTGTACAGCTTTAAAAGATTATACAGTATATGATGCATTTGTCTGAACAATTTTTATATTAGTTTTTATAGTGTAGTGATGACAGGAAAAAACATTTTAGTAACATTTAAGGATTACCGTGTTACACTGCACTTTGTCCTACTTGTGCGACACTGCCCTGTGTTAACAGACCAAAGTACAATACTGTTCCTTTTCACTTAGTCACTATCAACAATGTCAGGAAAAAAAACAAAAAAAACAGGAATACTTTAGATTTTAAAACTATTTAATTTATTCTTTCATTAATTTATTCACTTGGTCATTGCCCCATTTTAAGAAGAAGGCATGTATTAAAATATGCATTTTATTTGCAAGTTTTTTGAAAATGCTCACTATCATTACAGATAGTTTGCACTTTTATCCCTCTTTCTGTTATCTGTCGTATAGAATGTTGTCAACCTTTACAAAGTAAAAGGTCAGGTTTGCAAACATAGAGAAATTAGAGATACATTTAAAGTGTTTACTGCTGTGTTAAAAGTTACACCATTATTACAGAACTAGTGTGTTACCACTGATCTAAATAAATGTTATAACATATATAGATCAGTGGGTGTTACTAGTAACTTTAAATGTGGAGATATAAAATGCTTGCCAATATTTAAGATAATTGATAAGAATATTTTCATATTACAATGAATACTATGTTGTTTGGCAGGTAATGCAGCTGTGATCAAGCCATCTGAAGTCAGCTCTCACACTTCCAAAGTAATGGAGGATCTCTTACCATTGTACTTGGACAAAGTAAGATTTCTTGTGTCATGTGTCACAAATTTGTTTATAAATAAACTAAATAAAAAGGATTAATAGTTTGGGTAACCCTAACTATACACAGTGTAAAACCGAACAGTGAAATATTGAATGTTCATTGTACTTAATAGAAAAAAGTTGCATGAACTCAACATTTGATTGTAGTAAGCTGAACTTAATATGATTGAGTTGCAGCAGATTTCTAATTCCCAGCTTTGCATCAGAGCATTTCTGTGTTTTGCACAAAATTAACATATGGAGACATAAATTAGAGTTTAATGTTGTGTTATTTTGGGATTTACAGGGGGTTCTGTTATGTTAGTTTTGTAGGGTTGCCATTGTGATGAAGAGCAGAGTCTGTGGTTAGGTTGAGGATGGGCTTCAAAACTTTTAAGACCACTATACTATATGTTGTTTGATTATATACATGCAAGTATATAATGACAGTCTCTTTGATAGATATGTGTTATGTGTTATCTAACATTTAAAGATGCAATGTGTAAAATGTGGGAGGATCTATTGACAGAAATGCAATATAATATTCATAACTATGTTTTCAGTGGTGTATTAAACCTTACATAATGAACCGTTATGTTTTTATTACCTTAGAATGAGCCATTTATATCTACATACACCGCGGTCCCCCCTCCATGTCAAGTCATCATTTTGCACCGGCATGTTTCTACAGTAACCCTAAACGGACAAACACTCTACAGAGCGCGTTTCATCACTATGTTGTTGTTCTTCTAAATCGTTGTTGTTTTTAGAGGCAGCTTGCATCGTCACTACGTTGAATACGCATGAAGAAGTAGTAGTAGTAGTAGTAGTAGTAGTCTGGTTTATTAGAAGCAGAGACCGTTCTTTGTTAGAAGTAAGAAGAAACCTCATTGCTTGACTGGCTAATGTACTCTCTGCTTTCTCAGACAACAACATCTTTGACTTGTGTCGGCCAGACGGCCACCGTAGCTTCTCAAATCACACGAAAGGGAGGGATGAGCTGCTATTGATTGCCGTTGGCAACCTCACCGCTAGATTCCTGTTAAAATGTACACACTGCACCTTTAACCAAGATCTAAATGTGATGTTTTTGTAAATGAAATGTATGTAATTAACAATATGATGAGTGTGACGAGGCTGAGAACTGTGTGAGCGAAGGGATGCCGGTGACGTGATTGTTAATTAGAGACACTGGCCTTGCTCCGCTTCCATGGCTTTCGGCACTGCCCCACTTGTCATAAGAATTTTAAGTTCTACTAACTTAAAAAAATAAGTTAGTTTACTTAAATCAGAGGTATTCAAACTCGGCCCTAGAGGGTCGCTGTCCTGCAGAGTTTAGCTCCAACCAGCTCAAATGTTTGGAGTATTCTGAACTTTACAGTGCATTTTAATTTGTATACAGTGTAATCATTTATTCATATTGATGGTGCTGATCTCAGGAGATGTACCCTGTTGTCACGGGTGGGGTGACAGAGACCCAGGAGCTGCTCAAGCAGCGGTTTGATCACATCTTCTACACTGGAAACGGCACAGTGGGTAAAATCATCATGGAGGCTGCTGCCAAACACTTAACCCCTACCACCCTGGAGCTGGGCGGAAAGAGCCCGTGCTACATCGACAAGAGCTGTGACCTCGCCGTCGCCTGCCGGTCAGTCCGTTCACAATAGAGTGCAACAGTCTGGCTCCGGAAGTAAAACTCCATTCAATTTCTCCATAGGGAAACTGATTTTTAACAACAACTTATAAACCTTTAAAGACAGTTTTACTGTGAGCTACAAGGTTGTTAATCAATAATATTTGCTTCTTTTTAAGCTGTTAGCTCACATTATTTCAACTTAGTTTTAAAATAATCTTGGTTAATTTGTGTTGACAAACTACATTATCCATGATGCTGTACAGAAAATTCCACCAATCAGAGAATCGAAACAAGCAAATCACGCCAAAAGATCTCGTTAACTCCACCCACTCCCATGATGCATCGCAAATGACGTAATCAAGTCGGTCTCCCTATGCTCTCAAAATACTTAAATATTTGGATATATATGCATATTTTGCAATAAACTTAACATGTATTATAACATATATTGTTATTGTATTTTTGTCTGATTTTCAAATACTTTTTGCTTCAAATTAAAGTTTGTAATGTTATGATTCACCTCATAGCTGATTGGCTTGGTTCATGGCTAATAGTGTTTTAACAAAGACTTTTTTGAAATCCCTATGGGAGAAATGAATGGAAAAAATACTTCGGAAACCAGCGCAAAAGTGGGCACGCACTAATGCACTTTTGTTTGCACACAATGAATCTGTGAAATGATTCTGAATACATGTTCTCTGTGACATTACAGGCGTATTGCATGGGGAAAGTACTCAAACTGTGGTCAGACCTGCATTGCTCCGGACTACATACTGTGTGACCCCAGCATGCAAGACAGAGTGATTGAAGAGATCAAGAAGAACATTAAAGTAAGTCGGTTATTTGTGAATGATAGTTTGTATAATGTTAAAGGAACACTCCACTTTTTTTGAAAATAGGCTCATTTTCCAACTCCCCTAGAGTTAAACAGTTGAGTTTTACCGTTTTCGAATCCATGCAGCCGATCTCCGGTTCTGGCGGTACCACTTTTAGCATAGCTTAGCATAGTTCATTGAATCTGATTAGACCGTTAGCATCGCGCTTAAAAATGACCAAATAGTTTTGATATTTTTCCTATTTAAAACTTGACTCTTCTGTAGTTAAATCGTGTACTAAGACCGACGGAAAATGAAAAGTTGTGATTTTCTAGGCCTATATGGCTAGGAACTATACTCTCATTCTAGCGTAATAATCAAGGAACTTTGCTGCCGTTCCATGGCTGCAGCAGTGCAATGATATTACGCAGCGCCCGTGAGCCCCTGCTTGCACAGGGAATGTGCCTTGCAACCATGGAGACGTTTGTGAGAGACGCTGCGTAATATCATTGCACTGCTGCAGCCATGATACGGCAGCAAAGTTCCTTGATTATTACGCCGGAAAGAGAGTATAGTTCCTAGCCATATCAGCCTAGAAAATCACAAATTTTCATTTTCCGTCGGTCTTAGTACACGATTTAACTACAGAAGAGTCAAGTTGTAAATAGGAAAAATATCAAAACTCTTTGGTCATTTTTAAGCGCAATGCTAACGGTCTAATCAGATTCAATGAACTATGCTAAGCTATGATAAAAGTGGTACCGCCAGAACCGGAGATCGGCTGAATGGATTCGAAAACGGTAAAACTCAACTGTTAACTCTAGGGGAGTTGGAAAATTAGCCTATTTTCAAAAAAAGTGGAGTGTTCCTTTAATATTGATAGATTTTATCATTTCAAGTTGCAAATGTAAATGCATTTTGAACTAACATTAACTAACAATACAGTACCTCAGGAATGACGTGTTTTTGTATGCAAAACCCGGAAGCGAGTTAGCATTTTAGGACTTCTAGTTCCATCGCCCTAAAGTCAATGGGTTTTCGCTAAATCACCTGAAATAAGGTCTGTGGTTAACAAAGCCTCTAAATATTTTTACATTTTGATCTATGACATAAAACACACCAGTTATAACCCGCTTGAGATTTTTTAAACCTTTATTGTGTCTTAAAAACGGCGGTTGTTAACAAGTTGCTAAAAGGGACTACTTCCTTTGCCGGGGACTTTAGACGTCATCATGACAAAAAGGACATTTGGACAGCATTTCTCAATCAAAAGTGGATAAGTATTCATACACAGCTCAGATGTTTTTAAATAAAGTTGTTTTCTAAATAAATTTTGAGGAAGCTTGGTTGATCTGGCCATGGTGTGCTGTAGTCCGTTTATAGCCTACTGGTAGCTTTTTATATCTGACGACTTTATTTAGGCTTCAAAATGTATAAATGTTGTGTAAACTTGTAACGGTTATTTTGATAGACAAAACGTGTAAGTGTCATAACCCTTTGTTAAACACAGAGCTTATTTTTTGCGATTTTCCAAAAGTCTATGGGAAAAATTCATAGGCTTTCGATCGAGGGAACCCGTGCGCCACTTCCTGGTTGGCCTACAAAAACACGTCATCCCTGCGGTACTCTATAGCATATTTTTAAATTAACATTATATATGGTAAAAAGTATTTTATTAAGATAAATAAATGATTGTTCAAAGTTAATTCATGACACCTTATGTATAAACTATCATTAAAATATAGAATATTATTGTAAAGTGTTACCATGAATTTTATTGATTCAGAAGGCTAATAATGGAAAGTTTGAGGTATGGATTACTAGTATATAAACATGTATTATGTTAGGGGGGGGGGAAACACTACCAGAATAGAATAATGAACTAAATTCATTGATTTGCTTCATATTTTTATTTAGACTTCACTATTTAACATTCTACAAATATAAAATGTCAAATAAAATATAAAATGCATACTTTCATTTGCGATGATCAGGATTTCTATTCCGAAGACCCCCAAAAATGTATGGATTATGGGCGCATCATCAATCAACGCCACTTCACGAGGCTGATGGCATTGTTGGAAGGCAGCACCATTGCTGTGGGGGGTGAAAATGACGAGTCGGAGTGCTACATTGGTATACTTCAGCTGCACCGCTAATGCTATAAGTCACAACAAGCATTTTCAGAAGATAATGACACGATTTATTGTTATCACAGTGTACACACATTCATAACTCTTCGTTATCCACTTTATTTTTAATGGCTTCCTTTGTCATCCACTTCCGTTTATTTTAGCCTGTCCGGTATGCTGCTAATATTGCAAACTAGTATTTGCTAGTATTTACGTTTACTGCACTTTGTGATTCTTCTATTTATTTACCTGCAGCGGCTAATGAATCAGTCTCGCACATTCAAAGAAATTTGCTCACTTCCATGTTGCAGAATACGGTGGATATTCAACATGCATCTCTTCACAGCTCCAACAGTTTTAAGGGACGTGAAGCCGGATGCCAAAGTGATGCAGGAGGAGATCTTCGGGCCTCTGTTGCCCGTCCTGACAGTGAGCAGTGCAGATGAAGCCATCAAATTCATCAACCAGAGAGAGAAACCCCTTGCCTTGTATATCTTCTCTTCAGACAGCAAGGTTTAATCTGATAATTAATTCATGATACAAAGAAAAATGATGTTTTGCTTAAATTAATTTTGAACAGATCTGTCTTTTCATTACAGCTGATCAAGCATATGATTGCGGAGACCTCTAGTGGTGGAGTGTTGGCCAATGACTGTTTGATGCACTTCTCAGTAAGCTCTTTGCCTTTTGGTGGAGTTGGTGAGTTCTTTTTTAATTAAACTTCTTTTCTTTTCTTTTTTTTGCCGAATCAAAGATATTTGTGAAAGAATATGCAGAAGCATGCATGTCATGTTATGATGTGTGGACTGTACTATAGCTCAGCTCTTCGCCTCCCCCTGCAGGTAATAGTGGGATGGGCCGCTATCATGGCAAGCACGGCTTTGATCACTTGAGCCATTTGCGTGGCTGTCTAATCAAACAGCTGAAGATGGAAGGGATGAATAATATGCGTTATCCACCACATACAGCAGATAAGCTGGGCTGGGCACGCTTTTTCATCCTCAAACACGTCGACTTTGGCAGTCTGGGCCGCATGGCGCTGCTGCTGGGTCTGCTGGTGGTCCTTGTTGCAGTGATTGTACAGGTAACAGACCATCATGTGAAATGAGATTTTTAAAACTTTCATCATAGATTTTAATTTTAGTCATATAATATTATTTATAATTTTATGGATTTGTTTTTATAATAAGTATTTATATGTAAATTAATAAAAGCATAATTTATCATTTTTGTTTATATATATATATACATGTTTTTGTAAAATTTAATGTACTGTATTATATATTATATAGATATTATTATACATATCAAATATATTGATAATATTTAAAACTTTTTTATAAAACAATAAGTATGATTGAATAGAATTTATTACTAATAATAAAAATAAGCATTTCTTCCACCAAGTGATAATGTTTATTGACATACTAGCATAGATTGTTTACATATATTATTCTATAAACATTATTTATACATACAGTCAAACCAAAATTTATTCAGACACCTTGAACATTTCATTCATTAATACAGTTTATTAACTTATTAAACTTTATAGTTTCAAAAAAATGTAATACAATATGACAAGATCTCAGAGTTAAACTGTGTAAGAAAAAAATAATCTTAATTATGTTAGATAACACTTAAGCAAACATGGTCAGGTCAAAGTGTTTGAATAATTTTTGGTTCCAAATTTGTATCAATTTTACTGGTAGTCCACTGTCTTTTTGGGTATAATACGTCACAGTTTTACTTTATTTTGCTATCCTCACTTACATAAATGAACTATAGTGTCCTGCACCCGCTAGTAAAAAAAAATCAAAAATGTCTGAATAATTTTTGGTTTGACTGTAAATAATAAATAATAAAACTTTTTTTCTAAAACGACTATAGTCAAGTCAAGTCACCTTCATTTATATAGCGCTTTTTACAATGTAGATTGTGTCAAAGCAGCTTTACATTGATAATTGGTATATAATTTTTCCTTTTAAAGAATAGTGTCAATGCAGGCAGATCAAAAGCACTGTTGAATAAATGTCAAGGATACTGTTGAATATCAAATGTCAAGTCAAGTCAAATTAAATTAGGGCTGCACGATTAATCGTATTTTATCACGATAACGATATCTGCTTCTCTCGATTGATTTTAAATAATCGTCACAATATTGGCCCGCTCTATGAAAAATGAACATAATTTGGAAATATTGGAAGTAATATTAGGAATTTCGCTGTTTTATCTTTTGAAGTTCTTAAAGGTTTTACCAGTTTTCATAATGTTAATCAGCTAGAAATGATTTTTCTTTGCTTTACGAATTTGCGGGGCAATTTGAATCTGGTTTGTCTTATTGCAAACGAATTGTGTTGCTTTAAAATCTAATGTGAATACATATTACAAAGCGCTCACCAAAACCATGTTTTGTATTGATTTACCATCTAACAAAGTTATCATAGTTGGTTAAATTTAAGTCTTTGTACCAGACTATACCAGTCTGATTGACGACACCAATGTTCAATGAATAAAATGTGTTATTAATAATTATCAAAATAAACAATTCCTCCTCCAAGTAATAGTTTATTAATAATTTATTAACATCCTACTGTCACAGAACCCTTGTTTCCCTGGACTTCAATTCCCATGTTCCTCCTGTTCTCCACACCTGCACTCACTTCCCTCGTCAGCTCCTCATCATCACAGATCACCTGCACCTGGACTCTATTGTTAGCACTCCTATATAATGCACTCACTCCCTGCACTCCTCGTCCGTTCTCTGTTTTGTTAAGGTGTCTGTCTGTTGTTCATTGCCATTGTTTGAAGTAAAGTCTCTATTATCGTGGAAATCCGTATCTGCCTCATCTCTCTACCAGCCACCCGTAACAGAAGAACGGACCTAAACCGACCGGATTTTCCACGAAAAAAAAAATGGAGACTTCCACCAGCTCCCTGGCTCCTGCTCCTCCAGCGCCTCTCACTCTCCTAACAGCCAGCGAACGCATTATCGGGCTCCTGCAGGTAGGACGTTCGCTGGAGAGGTATGTGGAGGAGTTCGTTGAGCTTGCTTACTTGTCTAACTGGCCCGACGCTCAGTTGATCTCCTTGTTTTTGGATGGATTGGATGACGACACTATCCGTTTTGATGAACCTGTTTTTTGTTTCTCCTTAAGCGACACTATCAATTTAATTTTGTGGTTGAATGGCTCCAATTTCTTAGTAGAAGAGGTTCAGGATCAGTGTTGTCGTCCGGTCCATCCAGAAACACGGTTGGCCGGGCCAGTCAGTCAACCTCCGGCTTCCTCCGCATACCGCTCCAGCGAACTCCCTGCCTGCCCCAGGCTGGACCCATATTCCGCTACTGGGCCCAGTAAGCGGAGGAGGAGGAAGAAAGCGGCCCCAATGTCTCCAGAGCCCGCTCCAGTATCTCCAGAGCCCGCTCCAGTATCTCCAGAGCCCGCTCCAGTATCTCCAGAGCCCGCTCCAGTATCTCCAGAGCCCGCTCCAGTATCTCCAGAGCCCGCTCCAGTGTCTCCAGAGCCCGCTCCAGTGTCTCCAGAGCCCGCTCCAGTGTCTCCAGAGCCCGCTCCAGTATCTCCAGAGCCCGCTCCAGTATCTCCAGAGCCAGCTCCAGTATCTCCAGAGCCAGCTCCAGTCCCCACAGAGCCAGCTCCAGTGCCTGTGGGGATTTTAATTGTATTTGAGGGGATGAAATGGCCCTCAACCCCAGTCTCCTCCGAGCCAAGTTCTCCAGTCTCCTCCGAGCCGAGTTCTCCAGTCTCCTCCGAGCCGAGTTCTCCAGTCTCCTCCGAGCCGAGTTCTCCAGTCTCCTCCGAGCCGAGTTCTCCAGTCTCCTCCGAGCCGAGTTCTCCAGTCTCCGCCGCCGAGCAAAGTTCTCCAGTCTCCGCCGCCGAGCAAAGTTCTCCAGTCTCCGCCGCCGAGCAAAGTTCTCCAGTCTCCGCCGCCGAGCAAAGTTCTCCAGTCTCCGCCGCCGAGCAAAGTTCTCCAGTCTCCGCCGCCGAGCAAAGTTCTCCAGTCTCCGCCGCCGAGCAAAGTTCTCCAGTCTCCGCCGCCGAGCAAAGTTCTCCAGTCTCCGCCGCCGAGCAAAGTTCTCCAGTCTCCGCCGCCGAGCAAAAGTTCTCCAGTCTCCGCCGCCGAGCAAAGTTCTCCAGTCTCCGCCGCCGAGCAAAGTTCTCCAGTCTCCGCCGCCGAGCAAAGTTCTCCAGTCTCCGCCGCCGAGCAAAGTTCTCCAGTCTCCGCCGCCGAGCAAAGTTCTCCAGTCTCCGACGCCGCCGAGCCCTCAGCTCCAGCCGCCGCCGCCGAGCCCTCAGCTCCAGCCGCCGCCGCCGAGCCCTCAGCTCCAGCCGCCGCCGCCGAGCCTGCCGCTCCAGCCGCCGCCGCCGAGCCTGCCGCTCCAGCCGCCGCCGCCGAGCCTGCCGCTCCAGCCGCCGCCGCCGAGCCTGCCGCTCCTAGTATGGTCTCTGTGATTGAACTCTCCAGCCCAAAGACTGTTTTCCCTCCCTGCCTCCCTCTCCCGCCTCCTCCAAGTCATGTCTATACTGCACCTCCACCTCAAGCCCCCTCGCCCAGATCTCCACCTCGGACCTCTGGGCGATTACCTTCACCCCGGCTCCAACCTCCCTCTGCTCCACCGTTGCCCATCAGTCCTCCAGCTTCACCAGTCTCCATCCTGCCTCCACTCACACCTTGGTCATTCATCAGCCTGCCCTCCCCTCTGGACTTCACTCCTCCGTCTCCGCTCCGTCACTCCGTCCCTCGGATTCAGTTGGCCTCCTCACTCCCCCCGGTGTTCGTTTTGTTGGCTGTCCTTCTGCTTTCACTGCGGCCTTCTGGAGCCCCGGCTGCGCTTCGGTCGGCGGAGCCTTCGGTTCCGCCATCACCCGCCAGTCCTTCAGCGACGCCTGGGCTCAACGCCTCGAAGGCTTCGGCTCCTGACCCGCCATGGCTGCCCGCTGCACCTGACCCGCCATGTATGCCTGCTGCATGTCTGCCCGCTGCACCTGACCCGCCATGGCTGCCCGCTGCACCTGACCCGCCATGGCTGCCTTCAGCCCCTGACCCGCCATGGCTGCCTTCAGCCCCTGACCCGCCATGGCTGCCTTCAGCCCCTGACCCGCCATGGATGCCTTCAGCCCCTGACCCGCCATGGATGCCTTCAGCCCCTGACCCGCCATGGCTGCCTTCAGCCCCTGACCTGCCATGGCTTTTGAACCTGCCCTGGAGACCTCCACTCCAGTTTGCTCCTCCCCCTGCACCAGCTTGAGGTCTCCAGGGCGCCCGCCCCCCTCCCGGTTGTTACATCTACGGCGCGAGGACGCGCCTACCGGGAGGGGGGTAATGTCACAGAACCCTTGTTTCCCTGGACTTCAATTCCCATGTTCCTCCTGTTCTCCACACCTGCACTCACTTCCCTCGTCAGCTCCTCATCATCACAGATCACCTGCACCTGGACTCTATTGTTAGCACTCCTATATAATGCACTCACTCCCTGCACTCCTCGTCCGTTCTCTGTTTTGTTAAGGTGTCTGTCTGTTGTTCATTGCCATTGTTTGAAGTAAAGTCTCTATTATCGTGGAAATCCGTATCTGCCTCATCTCTCTACCAGCCACCCGTAACACCTACCACTATAGATGGTGTGTGGGTGTGTGTGTGTATATATATATATATATATATATATATATATATATATATATATATAAACATGATTAAAATTATGATTTAAATTATGATTTAAAAAATATTTTACTATGTTATCATACATATAATTTTGTTTTATAATATTAAACTTGTATATATACTTTTATTTATTTATATTTATATACGTAAAGCAGAAACCCAATCACATTTTAGAGCTAAAGCTCAGTTTTTGGTTGAAGTCCCTTATGAACTTTTTCCTTATGAACTCTTTTTTTTTTCTCTCTCTCTCTCTTTTTTTCTTACAGAGAAACTATACTGACTAAGAATGTGAATGATATGAAGAAATCTTACCTCCACCCAGAAGACCTGGGTCAGATGGTGGACTAACTCCTACTGAAGTGCTGCTTCCCTCCTTTGCCTTCATTTTATTATCATGGTCATGATTCATTTCTATCATTATGACAAGGCTGCATTTTATAATTCATTATGACAATGCTGCATTTAAACTAACTTGCAGTTTTAATACTAATTATTATGATAACTGAAGCACTTTAATCAGTGTTTATTTTAGAATACACTCTTTATGCAAACCTTTGCCATTTTGTCCATGTGTGGGATGTTTTTTAATGAAGGAAATTAAGAATAGATTTAATGATTTTGTTTTCTTACGCAAAATATTAATACACAACCAATAAGATGTCCAGCATTTTGAAGAAATGCACATTTCAGATCTAAATGTGAATGTTGTGAACCCTTAACAAGTGGTTTGTGCCGCAGTTATATGGTTCCGTCAGATTTGTTTATGAAGAATTGTTCCATATGAAGAATATATTATGATAATTCTAATAATATTTTGTATTATTGTATTGATATAATACATAGTTATCCTGAATGTTTCATTTTAAAATGGATAGTTTACTCAAAAATGAAAATTCGGTCATCATTTACTCCCTCACATGATGTCCCGAACCAGTTTGTCTTTCCTTTTTCTTTGAAACACAAAGGAATACATTTTGAATAATAGTTACGCTGCTCTTTTTTCACACGATGCAAGTGAATGGGGACTGCCATATGGGTTTTGCCTCAGCGAGAGGGTGATTTTGGTGAACTATTTCTTTAAGAAAGCAGAACAACTACACCATGTACTGTATGTAATGTGTTCCTATAATAACATTTCTACAATATACCTGGCAACCATTTCACTTTAATAATATATGCTAAAATTTGTATGTTCTGTATGTGAAGGATCAAAGCATTTTTAGTCCTAACAATTGTGTCTTAGTAATGCCATAGATTTTGAGAGACTTTTATGACACAGAAATAATTTTTAATGCAACAATAAACTTGTTTTTACACAGCTGCATGTGGGTTTTCTGGTTACTTGTGTAGCTTCTGGCATCTCACTGACTGTGTAACAGGTGGAAGAATGTGTGTCATGTTTGTTATTGCTTCTGTCTGCGTTTTATTATTCTTTTCTTTATCTGGCTCTTTGTTGCCTTCCTACACAAACACACAAAAGCTCACATGTACTCCTTCTTCTTGTTGACACCAATTAAATCGACACACTGACACATTAACTAAAATGAATCATTTTTAAATGCAAACAAAAGCCCTTTTCAGTCACTCATCACAGAATAGAAGGGTTGTACAAGAGTCACAATAGCTGAGCAGAAAGTGTCTTTGAAATGCTGCTTCAAACAGTAAGACCCACGAGGCATTAACTTGGAGTTTAACGCAGACAAACTGAACCCGCTCTGTTCTTTTTACTGCTGATATGGCCTGTACAAGGAGTCTAAGGTCAACCTGAATATTCCTTTGTGGAACGAGGAAGTAAAACTGGTTCTGCAGCATCAAACCTGTTTCGATGAAACTGTCTAAAAGCTTCTACATTTACACACTCTAGGAAGACAAGAATCAGTACTTATGATGCAATGTAAATAAACCTCTATAAGGGGGTTTGGGGGGTTTTAAAATATGGATATACTGTAGTAAATCAAAAGCACATGATAAATGAATACGTATCATTGTTGAGATGCATGTTTTTCATACCATTTGAATTGTGAGCCCTGTGGAGGTGTCGAATATCAGTATCAACACTGAGAAAACAGGTTAACAAGGGAGGAGGAAAGACTTAAATTGGAACTAAATGTATTCAAGGTTGTTATAGGAAATTAAAAGTAAAACCATAAAAAACAAACGTTAACCATAATGAAATTCTCTATATACACTGTATTAGTACTGTCAAATCAATTAATTGCTTCTAACATTAAAGTTTGTAAATATACGTGTGTGTTTGTATGTATGTGTGTGTGCGTGTGTATACACACATACATATATTATTTTTATTATGCGTGTATATGCATATATATGATATATTTACAACTTTTATGTTAGATGTGATTAATCATGAATTTGAATTCACTTATACACACACACACACACACACACACACACACATATATATATATATATATATATATAGAGCCAAGGCAGCATTTCTAATTTTCGTTTTGTTTAATTTTAAGTACTAAAATTACTACAGCTGAAATAACATCCATAAAAATTATATAAGCATAGCAAATTTAAAACACTTAAAAAAAATTACAGAAACACACACACACAAAAAGAAAAAAAATACATTAAAACAGTATCTCAGTGACAATAAAATAACACAGCCCATGTTGTAATAGTGGCCAAAGCAACATTTCTCATTTTCCTTCAACTTGATGTACTAAAATATATAAAACGTTAATAAACAATAGGCTAAAATCTACAGTCTATTTATAAAAAATCTAATACAAATGACTAAAACTGTAAAATAAAAAATTACAACGGAAAATGTAAAAGTAAAAACTTTAAAACATTATTAAAACAAGATACTAATAGTATGTCATTAATAAATAACAACAGTAAAGTAACACTGCCCATATCGGACTATGACGTGTAGAAGTGTGGAAGCTCGTGGCTCCTCCTCCTCTCGCTCCTGTGGGCGGGGCAGAAGTGCAGACGGACAGTTGGAGCGAGTAAACGTTCCCCTGTGCTGTACCTTTCTGAAGACGGAAATGTCATGATAGATCGATTCTTTTTTACTGTAGGAATTTAACCTACCAATAGGATTGTTCATCTCTGTAAAATTAGTTGTAAAGTTTTATATCAGCAGTTTATCAGTTTGCAGTCTGAAGTTGATATCCACAAAGGTACTGTATTATGCCAGGTTTAGATTTAAAGTTTCTAGAGAGGCCGAGGAAGAGATTTTATTGTCCTCTGTGTGATAAGCCGATGAGGGATCCCGTGCAGGTGTCCACCTGCGGACACAGATTCTGCGACACCTGCCTGCAGGAGTATCTCAGGTAACGCTGATTCTTTACACCTGTCTGACGAAAGCGAGGGCAAACTGCGGCCGGACGCATTTTAATGTAATTATATGCATAAGTTATTTTTTAACATGCGCATTGTAATGTGAAATGTGATGAGATATTCACGTGACATGTCTATAAAACACTAACTGGACATAACAGACCATGAAGTCTGGGTCATTGATGAATAATGAAAGGCAAAGTAAAAAACAAACAATCAAAAAAACAGACAATTCAAAATAATAATTTTTCTTTGAAATGTAATATTTGTGTTCACTTACATTTTATTTGTGTTCTAACGTTTTTATGTATATATATATATATATATATATATATATATATATATATATATATATATATATATATATATATATATAATCATTGTTGGTGTAAGTAATAATAACCATTAAATAAGTAAGTAACCATTAAATAATAACCATTAAATAAGTAAGATTTGTATTCAGCAAGTTGCATTAAGTTAAAGTACAGTAAAGACATTTATAATCTTATGAAAGATTTCTATTTCTATTACATTTTAAAATACATTCAAATAGAAAAAAGTTATTTTATTTCAATAATACTGTTTTTACTGTTTTTATTAAACATAGCAGTTTTAGGAAACTTCTTTCAAAAACATTGATAAATCTTACAGACCTTAAACTTTTAAACAGTAGTGTAAATGAAATATCTATACATATTATTGAAATTTTCTTAGGGTTATATCATCTAAAATTTAGCAAGCCTTGTCATTACATAAAACATATGTGGTGGAGTTCAAAAGGCATATTTAAAGGGATAGTTCACCCAAAAATGAAAATTTGATGTTTATCTGCTTACCCCCAGGGCATTCAAGATGTAGATGACTTTTTTTCTTCAGTCGAACGCAAATTATGATTTTTAACTGCAACCGCTGCCGTCTGTCAGTCAAATAATAGCAGTGATTGGGAACTTGAACAATAAGAGTCGAAAAAACTTCCTTAGACAAATCCAAATTAAACCCTGCGGCTCGTGACGACACATTGATGTCTTAAGACACGAAACGATCGGTTTGTGTGAGAAACCGAACATTATTTATATAATTTTTACCTCTAATACACCACTATGTCCAACTGTGTTCAGCATTCGCTTAGTGAGGTCTGATCGCGCTCTGACAACGGAAGTGATGTCTCTCGCTCATTGAAGTATATGGGTGAGACATCACTTCCGTCTTCAGAACGCGTTTTTTGACCTCACTAACAGGAAGCTGAACGAAGTTGGAAATAGTGGTGTATTAGAGGTAAAAATGATATAAATAATGTTCGGTTTCTCGCACAAACCGATCGTTTCGTGTCTTAGGACATTAATGTGTCGTCACGAGCCGCATGTTTTAATTTTGATTTGTCTATGGAAGTTTTATTTACTATTATAGTTGAAGTTCCCATCTACTGCTATTATTTGACTGACAGACGGCAGCGGTTGGAGTTAAAAATCATAATATGCGTTCGACTGAAGAAAAAAAGTCACCTACATCTTGGATGCACTGGGGGTAAGCAGATAAACATCAAATTTTCAATTTTGGGTGAACTATCCTTTTAAGTCACCATCTGCATTTTTAACATATTTTTAAATAATTTAATAGATCTGCAGTGTCCTTGTTACATTTTTCATTGTCTATGTGAAAAGTATCACTTAAAAATAATTGCTCCTATGACAGAGTAGTAATAAACAAACGCCAAACAGGTCAAGCAAGATGACAGAGTGACACAAAAAAATCCCTCAGGCTACAGACTCTTAGTCCTTTCTGTCTATATAGGTTTTACAAAGTAATGTTTACATAAAATGACATGTTTTCCTCTTTTACGTTTTAAAATTTAAGCGTTTATAGCATATTCAAAATACTACAGAATGTTTTTTTTTAATCAGTTTTGTGATCTCCATTTGAAAACTGCCTAAGGGAGTTCATGTGAAAAGAAAGTATGCAGTGAGTCAGTTTATTTGGTAGTATTACTCAACCATAAGCTAGCACAGTTTTGGGTTATGACCCATTCTTATCATTCCATGTCTTGTCTTCTCAGTCTCATAGTCATAACGCAGAGTTGTGTGGTTCGCAGGTGTAATGACTTGAACAATCGCATTCATTGTCCTGTGTTATCCTGTGGATGTTATCACAGTGATTGACAGTCTCGTCCATTCACATTCTAACAGACTAACACATGCTTTTCAATTAGACTATTCATTTTAAATGAATTACTAATTCAAATGTAAGTCTGTGAATTGAACTGCTGTGAGGAAATGCATGCAGCGATTTAAAAAGTGACTATCAGCAGGTATTTAGAGCAAGAGTCAATGTATGGTCTGCTCTCTTACCTAACCTAATAGCAATACTGTTAGGAACAATATAGATACAGGCTTTATTATGTTAAACTGCAACATTTTTAATATGATATAGCATGCATCTGCCTGAAGGGAATGATGCACCTACTTTTTCAGGGGCTCCATTTGACTCGTTCAGTGACCTAGTCAAGATAAGATAATACATGACCAAATTGAAAAGAAAGAAAGAAAAAAACAAATTACAATTACAAAAATACATTTTGTTTATATAATAATACTAATAATAAACTAAGTAAAACTACTTTTATGCTATTAAAGGGTTAGTTCACCCAAAAATTTTTGTCATCAAGTACTCACCCTTATGTAGCTCCAAACTCGTAAGACCTTCATTCATCTTCAGAACACAAATTAAGGTATTTTTGATGAAATCCGAGAGTTTTTTTTTATCCTCAATAGAAAGCAACTTTGCATTGTTAAAATAGTCAACGTGACTAAGGTGGTCATAGTCATTTTTGTAGTATTCTTGTCGCTTCATAACATTAAGTTTGTACCTTTACCGTCTTTACTACTTTTCTGGACTTTGAATATGGTAATTTCATTGCTTTCTATTGAGGATCCCTTAACCTCCAGAATTTCATCAAAAATATTGTAATTTGTCTTCCGAAGATGAATGAAGACCTTAGGGGTTTGGGACGACATGAGGATGAGTACAGAAATTTCATTTTTGGGTGAACTAACCCTTTAATGATTTTTGTTTTCCATGGGAAAAAGTCATGATTTGAAGTTTTTTTTTTACTCTAAAATGTCTAAAATGGTATAACCATGAAATGCAACAACATATATTTTTACCTATCTACCTATCTAGTGTTAAGTGTAAATTATTGTTTAATAACAAATAAATAAGAACAATACTAATTCTTTTTCAAGGTATATACTACTGTCAAAACTTTTGGGTCTGTATAAGATTTTGGGTCGCATTAAGTTAATAGTACAGTTTGTTCTATTATTTATATTATTATAGTTTGTTACCGTGATATATGTTTTATTTTGGACACTTTAATGAATAGAAAGTTCAAAAGAACCGCATTTATTTGAAATAGAAATAAATGCTGTTCTTCTGAACTTTCTATTCATCAGTGTATCCAGAGACAAATCATGGTTTCCACAAATATATTAAGCAGCACAACTGGTTTCAACATTGATAATAATAATAAATGTTTCTTGAGCAGCAAATCAGCATTTAAGAATTATTTCTGAAGGATCATGTGACACTGAAGACTGGAGTATTGATGCTTTTACACAGGAATAAATTACATTTTATACTAAAATAATAATAAAATAAGGGTTATTTAATGGAAATTGTATCTGTTCAAAAATCTGAGTGGGCACACGAATGACACTTCTGATCTGCCTCAAAAAAATGCAGCTATCACATTTCCATCTAAAGCCCCCTGGGACTTTTGTGAAAATTCCCCATAGGATTTTGAAATGACGATGTGCTTCTGTGTCACACGTAATGGAAAGATCACAGCTCTATTAATATGTGATGTGTTGATTGTACTGCTTCCCCATATTATGTATCCCAGATGGATGATTCACTCACATTGATTCACTCACATTCTCCTGAAGGCCCTCCGTCAGTTTGTGGTGTGGGAGGTGATTCTGAAGTTCCTGTCAAATTCGGCTGTGAATCATTTAGGCTTTATAACATAGAGGCAACTGTGAACTGCTTTTCAACCCACAACATATAATGTAGAAATGTAGAATATAATGCTCATGAAATTCTAATAAGTGTCACTTTCTGTTATGCAAGAAAAGCAAAAACATGTGAACAAGGCAAATTCATCATGATAATCCTTCATTGAATAACATGCAACTTTGCTTTTAATAGTGAAGGTGTGTTCAAGTGCCCAGAGGACCAGCTGCCACTGGATTATGCAAAAGTGAGTGTATCAAAACATACTACAGTTTCAAATCCCTTCTGATTTCATCCAAGCATGATCAATCCTCTGATGTTTTAACAGAAAATTTTCAAAATACAGGCTTTCCCTTATATTAAACAATTATACTTATTTTTTGTTCTTACATAGGTTAGTCCTGCATATATTAAATTGGCAACAGTTTCTGTCCTTGAATTTGAATGCTGATACACAGCCTAACTTTTAAATTATTATGCCAGTAGATGGCAACAAATGATTGTCTTATGAGCGAGTCATTGAATCATTCATTCAAGTGATTTGTTCAACAACACTAATTAAAGGGATAGTTCCCCCAAAAATGAAAATTCTGTAATCATTTACTCACCCTCAGGTTGTTCCAAACCTGTAAAAAAATGTCTATTCTGTTGAACACAAAAGAAGATATTTTGAAGAATATGGGTAACCAAACAGTTCTGGGGCACCATTGACGTCAATAGTATTTCTTTTCCTACTATGGAAGTCAATGGTGTCCCAAAGTGCGTGGATACAAACTTTTATCAAAATATCGTCCTTTTTGTGTTCAGCAGAACAAAGAAATGTATACAGGTTTGGAACAACTTGAGGGTGAGTAAATAATGACAGAATTTTCATTTTTGGCTGAACTATACCTTTAATTTAGGAACGCCATTGTTTTATGCTACAGATGATTCGGCTTTGGAAACATTTTCTTTGGCAGATCAAAAATGGGCAATTCTGGCAATATTGTGTCTAAAATATAGGATTACTGAATTTTACACTCTAAAAAATGCTGGGTTAAAAACAACCCAAGTTGGGTTGAAAATGGACAAACCCAGCGGTTGGGTTAAATGTTTGCTCAACCTGCTGGGTAGTTTTATTTAACTCAACTATTGTTTAATTATTTCTATATGGCTAGCTTAAAATGAACCCAAAATTGGAAATTAAAAACCAGATGCTATTAGAGGCAACAATAATAGATAAAAGGTGAATGTTTATTAATAAGCTTTAATATTTTATTAATATAAATTTAATAGTTTAATAGTTAATTAATATAAATGTATTAATAAGCAATTTAATAAATGTTTATTGTTTAATAATTATTCATTGAACATTAATAAATGTTCATTTCCAACATTCTTTGGGTTCATTTTAATTAAGCAATACAGTCATTTTTAAACAATAGTTGAGTTAAATAAAACTACCCAGCAGGTTGGGCAAACATTTAACCCTACCGCTGGGTTAAAACAACCCAATCGCTGGGTTTGTCCATTTTCAACCCAACTTGGGTTGTTTTTAACCCAGCATTTTTTAACCCAGTGTAACTTCTTGTTATTGAACTGTCATATAAAAGCAATCGTGCAAGTAATCACAGCAATCTTGCTATGCTTTTCAATGTTCTTCTCCAGTACACAGTTATAAATGTGGAATTCTGACTTCAGATTTTTCCAGATGTGGAACTGGAACAGCAGATTCTGTCCCTGCCCATCCGCTGCATCCACAGTGAGGAGGGCTGCCGCTGGACTGCACAGAACAAGCTTCTCCAGGTCAATAAATGGCATGACACACACAAACTCAAATCTCGGTTGTATTTGTAGATATTTGTACATACATCTTTGTAGGATTTAATATATTTCTTTATGGTTTTTGAAAGGGATAGTTTTGTTAAAGGGATAGTTCACCCAAAAATGAAAATTCTGTCATCATTTAAACACCCTTAAGTTGATCCAAATCAGTATGAGTTTCTTCTGTTGAACACAAAAGAAGATATTTTGAAGAATGTTGGTAACCAGACAGTTGGCGTAGCCATTGACTTCCAAAGTAGGAAATAAAAACTACTATGGAAGTCATTGGCTACCGTCATCTGTCTGGTTACCAACAAAATATCTTCTTTTGTGTTCAACAGAAGAAAGAAACTTATACAGGTTTGGAACAACCTGAGGGCGAGTAAATGATGACAGAATTTTCAACTATCCCTTTAAAGGATTAGTTTACTTTAAAATAGGGCTGGACAATAATTCAATATCAATATATATCGCGATATAATTTTATTCGATAACGGTGATATGATTTTTAAACACATTTCCGGTATTTCGATATATACATTACAACATTTCTCACTTACTTGAGGCGCAGCCGTTAGAAAGAGCAGAACGCGATTGGCCATTGGCGTGATGACGTACACCACAGAGACACGCAGCCATCAGCCAGTGCTCAGCGTTAATATGGTTTGTTTAAAATAGCAACATGGAAAACAGACAGACAGAGTTCAGATAATGTATGTTTCAGTCGATGGATGCGCAAAACGTTACAACAACGATAATCAAAAAGCGTGGACAAAACAGTCACTCTTTGTAAACTGTTAACAGCTAGTGCCGTATGCTCTAATGCTCTTAAACCTTCAAGAACAAGACGCGTAAGAGAACTCGCACGCGCTGTGAGAAGATTTGTGTGCGCTCATCCGACGCGCGCACACGCTTATTTCAGTCAGCGCGCAAATACTGACTTCTCTTTCAAGTCTTGCGCTTCGGCGGAAAAATTCATACAAAAATTAAGTCAACATGTCCGTCTTGGCGAGTATCCTAGCAAACATAGTCGGTTATGTCTTAAGTAAACGTATAACAGTCGAGAAAGACATCGCATGTGTAACAGTATATGTACTGGATCGTGCATGTCTTAAAGGGAAAAAAATATTCCTGCTGCCTGTTTTTAATGTTAAATCAAACAACAAATAACAAAGAAATCACTCACTGCTCTTGACTGAATAGTTTTTGTAACTTCAATAATGATTCATCTTTATTTATTTTATACAGTAAAGATAATATGCAGTGATATTTTATATTTGATTACTTTATCCATTCTGTACCTGAAAACCTGAAAAGCACTGTTTATTTTATTTGAATATTTGCTTTATTGTTCTTATTTTTGATCTACTTATTTGCTTGTAGTTTGATCGTTTGTTCTTATTTTCTTTATTTTTATTTGACAGTAGTCTTATTTTTAGGGTCACAGTTTCGGTACGGTTCGGAACTGTACCAAAACCGTGACCCTAAAACCGTGATACGAACCGAACCATGAGCAATTTGAACCATTGCACCCCTAGTGTCATCAACACTCAACAATGTTCCTGCCCCAGCAATGTGTTTTTGTTGTTTCTCACTGTTTTTTTTTCTTCTGTTTTTACTGTTCACAATCTTTATCTTGGCTGAAGCACTTTTGTTTTAATCTATATTAAGGATAATAAAATCAGCCTACATTATAGTTTAATGTTAAAGATATTAATATTACAAAAGTGAGTGAGTCTTATGTTTATTTTTTATGTTTGTATGAAGGCTACGTACAAATAAAAGCTGAACATAAATTTATTTGTACTGTTTTTATTTCTTAAATATTATATAGTTTTATAGGAAGAGATTTCATAGATTTGGCAAATTCATTTTTCAGACGTTGTGGCCGTTCTTGGCAATTTTTTTGGGCGCTATTACATAGTTCATATCGATATCGGAATTATATCGTATCGACCGAAATTAAGAATTATATCGTGATATAAATTTTGGCCATATCGTCCAGCCCTACTTTAAAATGAAAATCACCCCAAACTTTGCCTACCTTCAAGCCATCTTAGATGTATATGAGTTATATTAAAGGGGGGGTTACGTGTTTTTTTTCTAGGCTTTATTGTGTTTTGGGGGCACAGTTTAACATGTCTTAATGCTTTGTTTTTTTTAAAATGCTGTATTTTTCATATATTTTATCTTAATTCTACACCTCTGTTTCCACTGTCATATGAACGGCTCGTTTGACTTCCTGCTTCTATGAAGCCACTCCCTCCGACATACACAATGTGCTCAGATTGGTCAGCAGGTTGGTTACTGGCCCAGTCTGTCGTGTTTCGCTGAAGCGTCCGGAAACGCCACGCCCCTTACCATTCGTAGTTACGCGCTTAGGTGGAAAGTAAATAATAGCGCCTACATTGCTGTATCAAATTGAGCCGAATCAGACCCAGATGAAGAGGAAAAAGTAGAACCTCTGCAATCGCGGCTTTTGAAGGATATTTATGAATTGTATTTCATTTAGTATTTGTGTCAAAGTGTTTAGATATGCTGTCACTGCTGTTTGTTAGCTTTCAGTATACAGTTTTATCCTGATTAAAGCTTTCCTGTAGTAAATACATGCCTGAGTAGTCGCATTTTTGTAAAGGTAGCGTTTAATTTATAGCATGAACAACTGTTTGTCTATGAACATAGAAGTTTGTTGGTGTTTGTTGCACTACAATTTAGCTAACTGGCTAGCAAAAACGAGTTGCTCTTATGTCCTTGATGCATTAAAAATAGCAACAGAACTATAACATTACGTTTAAAAGACAAACAATAAAATGTACTTACAGTTTGGGGCTGATAAACAGCAGCTTCTGCTTTTAAAGTGGGAACTGCTTCATCTTTCAGTAATAGCTTTTGTGCAAATCCAGCATTAAACTCGTGTAGATTCTGGAATGTGAGCGCCGCATCCAGTGTAGAAAATATCACAGATAATAATGGGTTCTATATCTTTTGACGCGTCGCATCGCGCCGCTCGCGTCCGGTGTACACAACTCTTCCGCTTCCATTATACTGCGCCACATGGCCTCGCCCACTTTGTTGCGTGTTCCCGGGGGCGTGTTTATGTTAATAGCAAGGGTTTATGATGTCACCAACCCGGGAAGAAGCTCGTTGTAGTCCAAACCGGCCGTTTTTGTAGGCATTAAACTGCCATAACTTTAAAAGACAATATCTCCGTGTGCATTGAACTTTCAGCGCTGTAACTTTGCAGATACTGTTTATGCTCAAGCAGCAACATTACACACTAACTAAAGTTAAAAAAGTGAAATCGCATTGAACCACCCCTTTAATAAATATCCTGATGCATCCAAGCTTTATAATGGCAGTGAATGGGACCAACGAGTATGAAGCTGAAGAAAGTGCATCCATCCATCATAAACGTACTCCACACGGATCCGGGAGGTTAATAAAGGCAATGCGTTTGTCAGTTACGCTTTTTTATTTATTTATTTTTTGAACTGCGTGAGTTTTACACTTTCTTCGTTCTTTATAATTTGTTAAATATGGATATTTTTCTTACACAAATGTAAATAAATTGTAATAATATTTCACTATTACTGTTTATACTGTATTTTTGATCAAATAAATGCAGCCTTGGTGAGACTTCTTTAAAAAACATTCAAAAATCTTACCGACCCCAAACTTTTGAACGGTACGGAAGCAAGACATGCAACAAACAGTCAAATCTCACTCTCACACTGGATTTCTTACTGCACCTCCAGGCCCATTTGTCCGTGTGCGAGTTTAACGTGGTGTCGTGTCCAAACCGCTGCTCCGTGAAGTTGCTGAGACGTGAACTGCCTGAGCACCTGCAGCATGACTGCGCTAAGAGAAAACTACACTGTGATCACTGTGGAGACCAGTTCACCGGGGAGGCATATGAGGTCAGACACATGCATTGCATTCTTCATTGTTGTTTTGTTCAGTCCCACCTCTGATACTTTATTGTATAAATACAAACCATTTAAGTTTAGTAATATTTGTAATGATTTAGAAATGGTAGTGTATAAATATTAACATTAACATCTTTTTAAAAATGTATTATTTTAAGGTCTCTTGCATTTTCACACACAAAAATACAGGGTTAGCAAAAACAATCTTGTTTCAACACTGCTCTGTGTGTCCCTCTCTGACCTCATTCAGAGTCACCAGGGTGTTTGTCCTGAAGAGAGTGTGTACTGTGAGAATAAATGTGGTGCTCGTATGGTGCGGCGACTTTTGGCCCAGCACTCTGTGTCAGAGTGTCCTAAACGCAAACTGCCCTGCAGATACTGCAGAAAAGAGTTCCTCTATGACACTATTCAGGTCAGTTTACTTTATTCTACCATCCTACCTTTTCAACATTTATTTGCACATACACTTTTCAATTATTTTTTATTCTATTTTCTGAATGTATTGTTTTGATTGTGGTAAAGAGAGTGCATTCATCAGGCTTTTGTATTCACAGCCTCATCAGCAGCAGTGTCCACGCGTCCCCGTGCAGTGCCCTAACAGGTGCGGCACACCGGGTATCACTCGAGAGACTTTAATGGCACATGTAAAGGAAGGATGCAGCACTGCTATGGTGCTTTGCCCATTTAAGGAGGCTGGCTGCAAACATAGGGTATGATCTACAGTTCTGAAGTCTGTGATGAATATTAGATGTGATATCTTGTGTATGAGAAGTACAGGTGACCCGAAATGTATTTGGCACAATGTTTGCTTGTAGATAACAAAATAACACTGGTTGTATTCCTTTTTTAAAAAAAAAATAGCGCAAGCAACACTTTTCAATAGGGATGCACCGATATTTAAAAAAACTGTACAATACAAAAAGAAAACTATTAATTATGCAGATAACTAATAAATGAACAAAATAAAACTATTATTATTTGAGTTAAAATTAAAACTTTTTTTTTGTCTGCAAAACATTCTTGTTATTGTATTATTCAACTATAAATGATAAAGTAACACTGACACTCTGTCATATTGTAAAGGCCAGTTCGCACCAAGGACGAGAACTATATACAACTTTAACGATAATGAGACAGAGGAACAATGTCACTGAAAGAGAGACTTTTCCCAGCTGAAGAATGATAAAAACATTGACAGCCAGTCGGAATCCACCCAAATTTAAAGGGATACTCCACCGTTTTTTCATATTAAACTATGTTATTCCCTTAACTAAGACGAGTTGATACATACCTCTCTCGTCTCAGTGTGTGCACTAAATCGCTCTGTCTTGCGGCGAAACTTTGTTAGCACTTAGCTTAGCCCAGTTCATTCAATAGGGGCCAAGCAGAGAAGCTACCAAACACCTCCACGTTTTCCCTATTTAAATACAGTTACTCGAGTAGTGTAACTCGACCTAGGACGGTGACACAAAACAAAACGTTGCGCTTTTCTAAGCGTGTAAAATGGATAACTATATTGTATGGCGGAATACCATAGCAAGTGCTCGGGAGCACTTTGACTTGGCGCAGTAATATCTTCACTCGTGAAAAGTCCTCTCACCGGCCCCCGCTCCCTCTCCTGTAAAAGTCACGTTGGTTCTATTGACGGAAATGAGAGGGAGGAGGCGAGGGAGCCGGGGCCGGTGAGAGGACTTTTCACGAGTGAAGATATACTACTCGAGTAACTGTATTTAAATAGGGAAAACGTGGAGGTGTTTGGTAGCTTCTCTGCTTGGCCCCTATTGAATGAACTGGGCTAAGCTAAGTGCTAACAAAGTTTCGCCGCAAGACTTAGTGCACGCACTGAGACGAGAGAGGTATGTATCAACTCGTCTTAGTTAAGGGAATAACATAGTTTAATATGAAAAAACGATGGAGTTTCCCTTTAAAGAGCTTGATCATTTAAAGTGGCAGACAACAGAACATACCTTCTGGTAGTGGCACCTGGTGGCAGAGTTTGGTACTGTCTGCTAACGGTTAAAGGTGCTAAAGAGGATGTTTTGTTTTATACATTTTTGCAATATTACTTGAAACTGTCTTTACTAACTGATAAAAGACTATATTAGGTGCACTGAAATGAATAATATTAATATGCATCATCTGTGCACGAGGTAGGGCCTTAAAAACATCAGCCAATCGTTTACGCGATCATCGCGTAAACGATTGGCCCTCTGGCTTGTCAATCACTGCCGTGTCGTTCCTTGTGAGAGACGAGCGCGGCTGCGCGCTCCAGTAACTTTCCACACTCCACAGGCGCCGCATGCAATGTTTTTGTCAGGAGACAGGAGTAACAACTGCAGATTATGAGTTACCTGCGGTGAGTCCGACATAATGAATCCACTAACACGACACAGCGAATGCCGGTGGTAAACACTCGTGTTCCAATACTCGTGCACGAGTTTTGGGAGGCGTTCCCTCGAAATGAGGGGGGATGTTCTTACACATGCGCTCATTTCAAAAACTCACTAACAGTCTTTGGTTTCTCAGTCGACGAAAAGATCCTCTTTATCACCTTTAACCTTTTGTGCTCGGATAAATTATTTATAATAAACACTGCAATATTCATTTAAAAAGTAAGATTTGTCAGTTTTAATTTCATGGTCTTGTAATTTTTTCTTTTTTGTCTGATTTTCAAATACTTTTTGATTCAAATCGTTGATAGTTTTGTTGGTGATTCATTTTTGGTTCATGACTTGTAACTCTTTAACAAAGGATTCTTATGAGAAAAATGAATGGAAAAATTACTTCGGGAACTAAGGCTGCTGAAAAAGTGTGTCAAGTCACCTTTATTTATATGGCGCTTTATGCAATACAGATTGTTTCAAAGCAGCTTTACAGTAATAACAGGAAAATGATTCAATGATGCAAACACAGTTCATTTCGTGAACGAATCATGGTGTGATTATGATTCAGGCTGCATTAAGTTAGAAATCAGATTGTGGATCGGTAGCATTCAGATATTTTATCCAGTTCCTTTTGCTTGAAGATTGGAGTCATCATGCCAGTATGAAGACGAAGCTGGTCATAGGTCTGTGCAGAGGACTTGTCTGGTTCTTTTGGTCTTTGCTGAGGATCTGTGCCGATGGCTGTCATATCGATGAGGCCTTTACAGGGGATCGGCTAGTTGACAGGATCTCTGTTGACATTCAGGGCTGCATTGTGGTCGTCTCTAGGTGCAGGTC
The DNA here is from genome assembly GCF_024489055.1 of Chanodichthys erythropterus. NCBI lineage: Eukaryota > Metazoa > Chordata > Actinopteri > Cypriniformes > Xenocyprididae > Chanodichthys > Chanodichthys erythropterus. Next base: position 30,553,150 of record NC_090242.1, on the reverse strand, counting down.
CAACATCTGATCTGGATACGGACCAGATACGACTGACTACGGTAACCTCAGGAAAAATAGAGAGACTAATATTAGCTTAGATGCCATTCTTCTTATGATGTAACAAGTACATCGGGTGTTATGGGAAGTGTTCCCAGTCAGGGTTGACATATGCAGCCTAACAATCCCTTAACGGATGTGAATTATAGAAATGTGATAATGTGTTATGTGTTTGCCAGGTTAAAGAGATGTGTTTTTAGTTTTGATTTAAACTGACAGAGTGCGTCTGCTTCCGGAAAAAGGCTAGGAAGACTGTTCAAGAGCTTGGGTGCTAAATAGGAAAAGGATCAACCTTCTGCAGTTGATTTTGATATTCTAGGTGTTTTCAACTGGCCAGAATTTTGAGATCGCAATAGACATGAAGGATGCGATGATAGATAGGCAATACGATGAAGACTTGACTGAGCAGCCATCAACTGTTAGACAGTATTCTGTTATTATGTGTGGAAGTTTTTGGTCCAATAATTCAAACCTCCATTTTTTCAGAATTAAGCGGTATAGGAAATAGTCATTCAATTTTTTTATATCAACTATGCATTTTGGGAATAAGTTTGTTTTATTAGGGTGCGAAGAAATATAGAGCTTAGTATCATCAGCGTAACAGTGGAAACCAATTCCATGCTTCCTAATGATATCTAAGGGTAGCATGTACAGAGTGAAAAGCAACGGTCATAGTACTGAGCCTTGTAGTACTCCATTCTGAACTTGTTATCGATGTCTCTGCCATTACTGCTACAAATTGATAATAATGATTGGTCAGATAAGTTGTCAGATAAATATGTTTTGAACCATGCCAATGCAGTTCCACTAATGCCAAAGTAATTTTCGAGTCTATTCAAAAGAATGAATGTAATTGCTCCCCATGGGGTCTATACACTCAGCAATTTGGTTGTTTTAACCCAGCGGTAGGGTTAAATGTTTGCCCAACCTGCTGGGTAGTTTTATTTAACTCAACTATTGTTTAAAAATGACTGTATTGCTTAATTAAAATGAACCCAAAGTATGTTGGAAATGAACATTTATTAATGTTCAATTAATAATTATTAAACAATAAACATTTATTAAATTGCTTATTAATACATTTAAATTAATAACCTATTAAGCTATTAAATTTATATTAATAAAATATTAAAGCTTATTAATAAACATTCACCTTTTTCCTATTATTGTTGTCTCTAATTGCATCTGGTTTTTAATTTTGGGTTCATTTTAAGCTAGCCATATAGCAATTTTTAAATAATAGTTGGTTTAAATAAAACTACCCAGCAGGTTGAGCAAACATTTAACCCAACCGCTGGGTTTGTCCATTTTCAACCCAACTTGGGTTGTTTTTAACCCAGCATTTTTAGAGTGTAGCATGATGTCTGATGTGATACTGTAGTAGATGTTTGCATGGTTATAATTTTCTCTCTAATAGTATCAATCTTGCAAGTAAAGAAATTCATAAAGTCATTACGAAGCTTTATTTCGCCACTGTTACATGTGCCCTGGGTCCGTGTTCTGTTGTCATCATATGGACTCCATTTCCCACAATTCCCCATCTAGGAACCAATCACACACTCACACCTGTTTCGAATCAGTGACACTTTATAAGCTGCACTCAGACACACACACACATTGCTGAGTATTGTTTAGCCATTGGTTTGCATTCTGTTTGTTTCTTGTCCTGCCTTGTTTTGCCTAGCCTGTGTTTAGTGATGGGCAGATCGAGGCTTTGTGAAACACTGAAACAGTTGAAGCAAATGTGCCGTAATGATTCGAGGCTTCGAAACAATCTGACACCCGTCTCCACGGTGACCCCTAGTGGTCAGAACAGTGGAAATGCAACAAAACTCAGGCCAAACATGCATTAAAAATACCCTTTAACAAATGTATTGCAGAAGTTTTATTGAAAGTAAAATCAATCAAATGGAATTAACTAATCATCTAATAAGATTAAATAGAGTGTCTGTATAATATGTGTTCTTTTATCAATTTTAAAGGCTTGTTTCTTTGTTCCATGGCTCAAGCTAAACAGGCCAATAAGAGATTAATAACCACCATTATTAATTTTAATCATTCCAATGTATAATTAAAACATCTACAAATGTATAAAACTGATCAGAGATCAGGTAAAACCAATGGGGAAAAGCCCTAGACACTTGTTCAATAGTTCTCAGTGAATGATTCATGGGCTCACTTTATCATCGGCAGCCCTCTATCGGTGAACTATTGAAATTTCGAACTGTTTCGAAACAGTGATGACGTAACGAAGCCTCGTTTACTAAAATCATCTGACTTTAGCAGTTTGATACACGCTCCGAATCACTGATTTGAAACAAAAGATTCATGAAGCTTCGGAGCTTCATGAAGCAGTGTTTTGAAATCGGCCATCACTACCTGTGTTTTGATCCTGGACCTTGTTTTTGATCGTTTGCTGCCTGCCTTGACCATTGTCTGTGTTTTTGGATTACTCTTTTTTCCTTGCCTTCTTGTTACTGTTTGCTGGTGATCGACCTACTGCCTGTTTGACTATGCTCTTCTTATGAATAAAGCCTGCACGTGGATCTCGAACTCCGTTGTCCCGCTCCATACATTACAGCTACTGTATCAAATAAATACCTGGGGTTGTGTTTGTTCTCTTCTAAGAGAGTCAAAAAGTAAGCATATCTAACAGTTTTTAAGGCCTTTCTGAATGCAGTAACACTGTCCTTCCACAAAATGCGAAAAACCTCTAGTTTTGTTTTCTTCCAGCTGTGCTCCATTTCTCGGGCTGCCGTCTTGAGGGTGCAGGTGTGCTCGTTCTACCACGTCATCAGACTATTTTCCTTAATCTTCTTTAAGCGCAACGGAGCAACCATGCCTAAAGTGCTGAAAAGAGAGAGTCAATAGTTTCTGTTGCAACATTGAGTTCTTCTAAGCTATCTAGTATGCCAAAATGACAAAAAAACATGTTTTGGAACCACAGTATCTCTCTTTTGTTTAACCATATTTAGCTATAAATGAATATCAAAATATTCTCTCTGTTTCACTCATAGTGCCCTAAGACTGCAGTGGCACAACACCTTGAAGCGAGCACCCACACCCATCTCTCACTTCTGTGTGGTCTGGTTAATCGTCAGAGGCTGGAGCTCAGGGAACTGCGGCGTGGAGTGGAGGAACTCTCTGGAAGTCGAGATGGCACATTGCTCTGGAAGCTCACAGACTACAGCCAGCGACTACAAGAAGCTAAGAGCAGGACTTCTGGAAGTTTGGAATTGTTTAGTCCTGCCTTCTACTCCCATAACTATGGTTATCGTCTACAAGTGTCCGCCTTTCCCAATGGGAACGGCAGTGGCGAGGGCTCTCACTTGTCAGTCTACATTCGAGTTCTACCAGGAGAGTACGATGGGCTGCTGGAGTGGCCTTTCCCTTACCGTGTTTCCTTCTCGCTGTTGGATCAAAGCGACCCGGCAGCCACCAAGCCCCAGCACATTACAGAGACCTTCAGTCCGGATCCCACCTGGAAGAACTTCCAGAGGCCGCGGCCTGGAGCTCTTGGAAGTGTTCGTGGGGGATGTCTGGATGAGAGCATGCTGGGATTTGGCTACCCAAAGTTCATCACGCATGAGGAGATGAAGAAAAGAAACTATATAAGAGACAATGCTATTTTCATTAAAGCCACCATAGATGTGGTTCAGAAGATATTGAACTCTTGAGTTCTGGAATAAATGTTAAATCATCTGAAATATATCTCTTGTGGCCCTTTTTGCTCATATTAAAAATGAAGATGCATTTTTGTTAAATCAGGGTTTTAACACAGATGAAGGATATTTAAATACTGACAAACTTCATGTATGTCTTTTCATTTGTATGTATTTTGTTCTGCAATATGTTTGTTTTTAAATAAATAAAAAATGTGACATTTAAAATGTCTAATGGCTTTCTTTTTATGAAACTACAGCTAATTTTCATGTTTCATGTGTGTAGTGTTTGACCCTATAAATATCACTGTTAAAAAATAATGCACCACCCAGTCCGTCCATTGAAAAACACATGCTCTTCAAAGTAATTTCATCCAAAAATGAAAATTCGGTCATCATTTAGACAAATTCATGTGAATTTCTTAAAGCATAAAATTAAAATGATGAAAAGACACCATAAAAGCTACAAAAGTGACAAATCTAGCCCACAGACTATGATCCATGTTTTCTAATAGCTTTGTGTGAGGAACAGACCAAAATTTTAAGTCTACGACAAGCAACATAATTTTTTTGTTTCCATTCATTAGCCACTATTGGTAAATAACTAGAAGAAAAACAATGTGCATTAAACAGTAAAACTATTTGTGCTAATATGCTAAGTCAAGCCCTACCTGCCACGTAAGGAGTTTGAAAGTGTAATAACATCTAGACTAGACTATTGTAACTCTTTATATGTTGGTCTGGATAAGTCATCTCTTCAACGCTTACAGTTAGTCCAAAATGCAGCAGCTCGGCTTTTGACTGGGACAAAAAAGTATGAGCACATTACCCCTGTCCTAGCTTCACTACACTGGCTTCCTGTCCGCTTTAGGATTGATTTCAAGATTTTATTGTTTGTTTTTAAGATTTTAAATGGGTTGGCGCCTGAGTACTTATCAGAGCTTTTACATGTCCACGCTCCCGTTAAAGCATTGAGGTCATCCAATCAGGTGCTCCTAAATGTTCCAAGAACTAGGCTAAAAAATAAAGGTTTGTATTTGTCTTATTTGTGTGTGACTCTTTATTTTTATTTTCGGGACATTGTTAAGCACTTTGGACAACCATGGTTGTTTTTAAATGTGCTATATAAATAAATTGAACTGAACTGAACCAAATACCAGTTTGCAATATTAAACAGCATAATGGACTGTTTTTGGACAGCTGAAATACAAAATAAATAACCAACTGCTCTTTTGTTATTTTTAATCATTAAAAATTTCAAGACATTTTTGAATTACACAGAAAAAACTTGTGAAGCTGATGGTTTTTTGAATCTTTCAGATTTTTAAGCTTTCAGATTCCATGGGAAAGGCTTCCATGTCAAATACCATCATTCCATCTTGACCGTCAGGGTTCTCCTTACATTGGACAGAAATCTGAAAGATGCATACAGACTTTGTAGAGATTATCCATAATCCTAAAAATAATTCTGCCTTTATATGATTGATATACCTGAGCTTGACTTAGTTCATCATCCACATCCTCTTCCATCAGGAGAGTGTGTTCTCGAACAAATTTGCTGCAAGTTTTACCCTTATTTAATGAAAAACATTATTACTATCTCCAAGGAAAAGCCATTTTTCTAGTCTATAGTGTATATAAAATACACAAAGTTATAACTCAAATCTTTGAAATTTCTTACAAAATCATTATAGCGTTAGCACTCAATGCTAGTTTTGCCTTACCATTTGTGTTGACAATCTGTGCCAAGCTTATAAAAGATGTCATACAAGAACAATTAATTAATGAAATATTAGAGTTGAACACAGTTTTTGGGAAATGGCTTGGTGGTTTTTTTTTGTGGATTATCTTTCTTCGATCTTCGATTCTTCGCATCAACCGGAAATTAAACCCTTCCGGGTTAAACGAAATGACACATGACTAAATGTTAGCTTATAGGATTTGGGTTGATTTGTACAAATTCACCAGTGAGTTAAAACTTCCACATATTTGAAATAATTTGACGATTTAATTTTTTATCAGCTGCTATACCAAAGATTTTAGAAACAGCAACCGCAAAAAAAGACAAGTGAAATGTATATATATATAGAACTTAAAATACAAAATAGTAGCCCAAAGTGCTTTACATAAAGAAATAATTTAAAAAAACAAACATAAAAGGTACATAAGAAATAAAAGTTAAAAAATTAAACATAATTTAAAAAGAATGACAGTTACATTAAAAGAATACATATAGTCATTGGGCTTATTGTACCTTCAGAGTCTGAAAATGTTACACAGTATGTTATTTCTTCACAGTACATTTGATAAAATGAAATGTCAGTGACAAGTAATAATCATTATGATTACTGTACTTTAAGAAGAAACAGGTTTTTTTTTGTTGTTGTTTTTTTAAATCACGAAAAAAAAAAAAGTTAATTAATTCATTAATTCTTTCATTAAAAAAAAAATGAGCATTTTCCCACTACGTATTTTACTCAAAGATAACATCACATGAATATTGTGAGAAGGGAGGCATTAACTGGGAATATCATGTTCTGTCCCTGGCTTACTGTACCTCTTTCAACAAATAAGGCACCATACATTTTAAATTTATTTAAACAAATAAATAAACTAAGGCTCGTCTCAAGAATTTCAAACTTACCTATTATTTTCAATCTTACATCTGTTGTTGTTTTCTAAATTGCTGTAAAATCATCTTTGTAATACACAATTTAAAACAAAACTGATATTTAATATTCAATCATTTGTATGTTCAAAAAAATAATTTACCTCCCAAAATCACAGAATACATGGATTCACTGGATTTAAAGTAGTAGTCCATCGAGTTGATTTTATATCAAGTCCACATAGTCCAGTATGGTGAAAATGAAATTAAAAATATAATGGAAATTTGTGATATATATATATACACCCTGTATAAAACGATCAAAATGAAGTCTGCAGGACATTCTTCTAGAATGACCTGAAATGCATTGAATGTAGGTCTCCACATCAAAGCAATAATACATTGTACTAATAGCATTTGCCTATTCTTCATGAGAAGGCAGGAAACCAAGTGTTCTCAGAACGTACATATGATGATTCATTACATAAGCAGATCTCATCTTCAAATCATGGTCAGAGGAACCACAGAAACTGCAGATGCTCATAAACACATTACTATTAGACAAATAACAATGATAGGGGAAAACTTACAGAAATTAATGCAATCTTGTCAGTTTCACATTGCCTAGAAACTAAGCAGTCATCAATTCTCAGTTCCGACCCAAGGATCAGAGTTTAAAAATATGAACTACTTACATTAACCTAATTTTACAGTCCTAATCACTATACAAATCTTAAAATAATGTTTGTCGACAACACAATTGATATAATGCTTGACTGAAATCGTTGAAATACACCCCTGAAACTGTGAATGAATTGTTGAGTTCATTTCAACAAATTAGTTGTTCTATTACACAAACCCATTTGAATGATTCAATTAATGAATTAGACATCACTACTTCTGTCATGAACTCTCATGGAGAGCTAGATTATTTTAGCTTATTTTCAGTGAATGCACAGTGAACAATGCTATAGTATGACTTCACAAGACTTGGAATATTACGCATGAGTGATGTACACTATTTTATGGTACTTTTTGATGCTTTTTGAAGTTTAAAATCTTCAGCATGAAAAAAAGAAAAAAGCTATTGCTTTCCTTTTTGTGTTCCATTTTGAAACAGCCAACAAAAATTGCAGGAAGTGGTAAAAACCTTGAAACCGAGCCATCCATTAGCTCAAATGCAACAGTAAAAGAAAAATGAACACAGAGATACAGAAAATAGAAGAATACTAGTTTACACACTACATAAGTGTAGTACTTTGACTAGTTCTTTTTTTTGCCTACTGTAATGCTATCAGAAGTAGCATCTCATCATTACACATGAGCACATTTACCCCGTCTCTTACCACGAGGAAGACATGTAATGATTGTTTTCTACCATTCAAACTGCTGCTGATGCATGCTTGCACTTGGCCTATATGTTTTTTCTTTTTTTCATCATTCACTGTCCAGTTTATTTGCCAAGTAAGGTGCTGATTTTTTGATGGTGCTGCTGTTTTGCACTGCATGTTGTTTTAATCCAAATGCTGGGTTCAGCCTACATGGGTAATTTTATTGGGTTATTTTTATATATTTTGTGTGTGTGTGTGTGTACTATGTGTTTTATTACGTGATATGTGAATGTATAGTATTGTCTGTTAGGATGTATTTTCTATGCCAGTGTCAAGATGAATTTCTCAATTTAAACTAAACTATATTTTTAATCACAGCTGGGTAGTTTTTCTGTAACTCAGCTGCTGGGTCATTTTTACTGTCAATACAATGAGGAACCCCACTGGGTCATTGCACCTAATGTTGTGTAGTCTGTGCCAAACCAATTAAAACCAGATCAAGTTGTCATCGGTCATGAAAAATTCCTGAAAGAAATGATGGTTTTTATTACATTTTAATACTAATTCTATGCTTTTAGACAGTTTGCGATGTAGATTGCACCTTTGCATTTTTAACTACTTCCATTAAATTCATCATTTGATACAATGCACTTATTGTGAACATACATGTTTTTAAGTTGTTCTTATATATCAAATATACTGCATGCAATTAAGTTGGCTTGAAAAAGCCAACTTACTGTTATGCTATTTTCTTGTGAGATTAAAATTTCCAACTCTAACTCCTCCTAGAGCTTTAACTCTACATACTCCAAACTCGGGTCAGACCTTCAGACTGTTCTGACTTAATGTGCTATATCTTTTCTAACTGATCCGACTATGACTATTAAAAATGACTATTAAATCTCGGAAAAATCCTATTGACTTTCATTGATGGAATGTTCAAATGAGCCAAGACTTTCAAATTCCAACTGTCAAAATTCTATTTTAAACTACGGAAGCCCATTAGACTCAAACTCAATTAGACTCAAGTGCCATTCTATGTACTATTTCTTATCCATTGAAACTCATAAACCTATCTATCTATCTATCTATCTATCTATCTATCTATCTATCTATCTATCTATCTATCTATCTATCTATCTATCTATCTATCTATCTATCTATCTATCTATCTATCTATCAATATCTAATATGATCTGTCTCATAGCAACCACCCAAAACAACTTAGCAACCACATAGCAACACCCTAGAAACCACCCAGAGCACCCTAGCAACTGCATAGCAACACCTTAGCAACCACCCAGAGTACCCTAGCTACCGCATAGCAACACCTTAGCAACCACCCCAAGTTCCCTAGCAACCACATAACAACACCCTAGCAATGACCCTGTGTACCCTAGCAACCGTATAGCAACACCCTAGCAACCACCTTGAGTACCCTAGCCTTGAAACTCTATCTATCTATCTACCTGGGTGTGCTCTTTGATACCAATCTTTCATTTGAAAGTCATGTTTCTAGTATCTGTAAAACCGCCTTCTTCCATCTAAAAAATATATCTAAATTACGACATATGCTCTCAATGACAAATGCGGAACAGTTGGTTCATGCATTCATGACCTCAAGACTAGATTATTGTAACGCTCTACTGGGTGGTTGTTCTGCTCGGCTTTTAAACAAACTACAGTTGGTCCAAAATGCGGCAGCTAGAGTTCTTACTAGAACCAGAAAGTATGACCATATTAGCCCAGTTCTGTCAACATTACATTGGCTCCCTATTAAACATCGTATAGATTTTAAAATCTTGCTACTTACTTATAAAGCTCTAAATGGTTTAGCTCCCCAGTACCTAAGTGAGCTCTTAATGCATTATAGTCCTTCACGTTTATTGCGATCTCAGAATTTAGGCCAGTTGATAATACCCAGAATATCAAAATCAACTGAAGGCGGCAGATCATTTTCCTATTTAGCACCTAAACTCTGGAACAATCTTCCTAGCATTGTTCGGGAAGCAGACACACTCTGTCAGTTTAAATCTAGACTAAAAACACATCTCTTTGCTCTTGCATACACATAACACATTATCAATACATTAACATTTTTCAAATCCGTTAAAGGATTGTTACGCTGCAATAATTAGGTCGGCCGGAACCGAGAACATTTCCTATAACACTAGATATACCTGTACATCAGAATAAGAATGGCATCTCCGCTAATATCTGTCTCTCTGCTTATCCTGAGGTTTGCCGGGTGCTGGATCCAGGCCGTATCCAGGTCAGATGGAGAACCTGCGTCTGGACCTGACTACAACGTAGCCCAGGATCCCCGTATCCGCTTACATATATTTATATATAATCGATTTTTAATCTCTATAATAAAAATGTACAATTCAGATTTTGATCTCCATATACATTTACATATATATATCTTCCAAGGGGTTTTTTCCCTCCTAGGACTTTTTTTCCAGTGCCAGCACACTGGGTTTTTCTCCTAGGGGGTTTTTTCCACCCCTGGAAGTCAGCCGACATTGGCTTAATGTAGCACCATCTTGTATATGTTACATATTACCACGCTTGTTTGTACAGTTTTAACCACTTCCATTTTTTTCTGTGCTTCTAATATGTAAAGCTGCTTTGAAACAATTACCAATTGTAAAAGCGCTATATAAATAAATTTTGACTTGACTTTTTTTGACTTTTGATCTATCTATCTATCTATCTATCTATCTATCTATCTATCTATCTATCTATCTATCTATCTATCTATCTATCTATCTATCTATCTATCTATCTATCTATCTATCTATCTATCTATCTATCTATCTATCATCTATCTATCAAAACTACTAAACTAAAACTTTCAAACTTCAAACTTTTAAAACTACTTCAAACTTTCTAGCTAGGCTTTTTCAAGCCAACTTAAAGTTTGTCTTCAAACTTTTTAATCTAGTTACATTTATAATTACACTGTTGACCCTTCCCTTACACCAGTGGTCTCAAACTCTACCTGAGGGCAACAACTCTTCACAGTTTAGCTCCAACTCACACCTGCTTGGAAGTTTCTAGTAATCCTGAAGACGTTAATTAGCTGGATTTGGTGTGTTGATTAAGGTTGGAGCAAAACTGTGCAGGGCTGTGGCCCTCCAGGAAATGTGTTTGAGACCACTGCCTTAGACCTTAACCCACCAAACCTGTCCCTATCCTTACCCTTATGCCATCTCAACAACAGCACAAGTGTTTTGCAATACAACAGGAACACAATAATATATATAATGTTTTATTAGGGGTAAAAGTGCATTTTATTGTTAACAAAAGTTTTTTTTTTATTGGGGAAAAACTGACATCAAAAAAGACATCATCATTTATATCAGTTCCAGTTCCATGAACTTTAGAGTCACCAGATACCCAATTATTACTATTCCCTTTAACACTGCTCCAGGACTGTCCTTCATATTTTCCTTCACTTTGAATTGTTGTTGTTTCTTTAAATAAAAGTGCCATTGAAATACTTTTTCTATTGAACATGGACAACCAAAGTCAGTTCCAAGAATCAGTCTCATCCTGATCTCATTCCATGTTATCTTTGCTCTGAGGCAGGACTTCATAACCTAGAGGTGCTAAATCTTTCAAAATTACATGTAAAAAGTTGCCGAATCCAGAGATAACCAGGGGGTGCATAGTGTAAAAAGCCCTTCAAGCTTTTACTCCCCTGATCGTCCTCATGATGCAGTTGACATCAATTGCACATTAATCGAATTTCTGGCCTTAATCTTCTTCCATGTCGATTACGATGCCTTCATCAATATCTGGCTCAGCTTGAGGTTGGACATGGATGGAGTATGACACATGAAACACTGAAAGCTGAAATTGCACAAGTTTTTTTTAAAAGATGTAATATAAGTCTAAGGTGTCCCCTGAATGTGTCTGTGAAGTTTCAGCTCAAAATACCCCATAGATGTTTTCTTTATTCATTTTTTAACTGCCTATTTTGGGGCATCATTATAAATGAGCCGATTCAGGGTGTGTGGCCCTTTAATTCTGGTGCTCCCCGCCCCTGGAGCTCGCGCTTGCCTTGAACAGTGCATAAACAAAGTTTACACAGCTAATATACACTCAAATGGATCTTTACAAAGTGTTGTCATGCATACGTCGGATTATGTGAGTATTGTATACTGTTATATTGTTTACGTTTGATTCTGAATGGATTTGAGGCTATGCACTGTGGCTAATGGCTAATGCTACACTGTTGGAGAGATTTATAAAGAATGAAGTTGTGTTTATGCATTATACAGACTGCAAGTGTTTAATAATGAAAATAACGACGGCTCTTGTCTCCGTGAATACAGTAAGAAACGATGGTAACTTTAACCACATTTAACAGTACATTAGCAACATGCTAACGAAACATTTAGAAAGACAATTTACAAATATCACTAAAAATATCAAGATATCATGGATCCATGATATTGTCATGATATTGATGATGCCATTTTTCGCTGTTGTTCTTGCTAACCTAGTCTGATGATTCAGCTGTGCACAGTTCCAGACATTCTGCCCTTGTCTAATGCCTTTCATAATGTTGGGAACATGAGCTGGTATATGCAAATATTGGGGGCGTACACCCCGACTGTTACGTAACAGTCGGTGTTATGTTGAGATTCGCCTGTTCTTCGGAGGTCTTTTAAACAAATGAGATTTATATAAGAAGGAGGAAACAATGGAGTTTGAGACTCACTGTATGTCATTTCCATGTACTGAACTCTTGTTATTTGACTATGCCAAGATAAATTAAATTTTTCATTCGAGGGCACCTTTAAACCATTTAGAAAAATTATGATCCAAACTCTCTTCTCATTATCTTTACATTAGGCTCAATTAATGTATTAGCCTCCTCAAATTTGTCTTCAGAACTCTCTTCTTGGTTGTCCACATACTGGGCAGAAACCTTAAAAAAAAAAAAAAAACAGAACCGGGAAAAGTCACTAGTACATACTAAACAAAATTTCATAAAATTTGAGCAAACACAAATTAATTTTAATTAAACATTTGAGTTGGTTATCTGTAGTCCTCAACCTATAACTATAATAACAGAGCAAATAACAGTGATCTAATAATAGTGTAACAGTTTTTCTGTAAAGCTGCTTTGAAATGATGTGTATCGTGAAAAGCGCTATACAAATAAATTTGAATTGAATTAACAGTTGTTAGGGAAGCAGGAAGATGAAGACAGACGAACAGATCAAAATACTCTAAGTTTAATTACAAATATTCAAACAGGCAGACAGGCAGGGTAAACACAACATAGATAAGACAAAGACATGGTGAACAGGAGGAACTAAAATAGCAAACACAACTGAGGATAATTAATAGAACACAGCTGACATGTATGAACTAATAACGATGGTAACCGGGGAGATACACTGTAAAAACGGAAAAATACCGGCAGCTGTGGTTACCAGAACAATACTGAACAAAAATGACATCAAACCGTAAACATACTTACGGAGTTACATGTGAATTTTACATTTTAAATATGTATATTTAACATTGGATTTCAGTACACTGTAAAAAAAATCCCAGTAAAATTTGCGGTAAAATAACATATTTCATTAACTGATATAATGTTAATTTACCAACCTAATGAAGTACTAATATCTGTTTTGCATCTTTATAATACACTGACAGTCACCAAACACAGTGGTGATAAGAATCACATGATGAATCAAAGTTCATCACAAGCAGATTTTCCACAAGCTGAGAAGGACAACACTAATATATAGAAGGTGCACACAGTGTCATTCACACACACACTAAACACCATCATGGTAACATGCATGACATTTTAAAAATGCAATAAACATTAATTTAACGACATTAGATGTAACATAAAACCCTAATGTACATAACTGATTAGAAAAAATGAGAAAAACTAAGAAGAAACAGAGTTATTTCAACAAAAATATATCAAATGTGAAGTGTCACACAGGGAATTGTGGGAATGTCAATTTATGTTTTTTCACTGTAAATTTTACAATGAATTGTTATTTTTCACTTCCAAAAACTGTGAATTTAATGGTATTTTACTGTAAAATTACATTAAATGTAGCGTTAGATCAGTTGTACAGTTATTCACCGTATATAGTACGGAAACTTTCTGTAAACCAATTAACAGTTTTTCACCGCAGCATTTTTACAGTCTTTTACTGTTAAAATCACAGTAATTTTTTTACAGTGTAGGCGAGTGGCGGGAAACAGAATGAACATGTGACAAATGAAAACAAACTGAAAGTCCAATCAAGCTGATACTAACCAGTATACGGAACGTGACAAACAGTAAATGTTTACTAAATAACAGATATTATTTACTTACTCCAGATGAATTTGAATGTTAAAATTGACTTCAGAGTGAATCTCTCCACTGTTTTCTTCTTGTGCCACACTTTATAATACATCCAAAAATGATTTAAAACAGTTAACTAAGAACTTAACTAACAAATTACATTTAGGTATAAAAAACATTAGAAATCTTTATAAGGTCAGAAGATACCGTGATCTTAAATATAAACACTCTGCATACACTTGCTATATGCTTACTGTAATAAGTTATAGAATCAACTTCTGGTAAAAAGTTATAGATTTAAGCTTATTATCTTAGCTGTAAACATTAAAAATGGATGATGACAGTAATGTTTTTCCTTGATTCACATACCATGGCTTCAGTGACGGAGATGTCGAAGAGACAACTAAAACTGTCGTTAAACAGTTATGATGTGTTCAGATCTCAAAAATGGATGTTTCCGACTTTACTCCTCTGTAATTCACATTTATTCTACTTTTACTAATCTGTAGGTTATTGTAATCACTCTAAATCTTGGAAGTCTTCTTGTTTCTGGGTCAACTCATTTCATGTGTGAAATGGCGCCAAATTTGTTAAAAGACGTGATTGTCCTTGCGTGCTTACATCATGTCTGCTATATATGCTACTTCTTCAAGCAATATATTTTATATATAGATCTTGTCTGGCTTTCTTGGTATAGCTAGTGAAATCTGATACATTGTGTGGAAAATGTCCAAAAATGTTATCTTTTTACTTGCCACTACTGCACAAAGGTGGGCATTTGATGGTACAGCCCTAGTGTTGTAATTTTTTGCACATTTTTGCAATTTTTTCCTAACTGTGTACATCATCACGGATCGATTAAGCCCAATATACATTAAAATCCATTGCATTTTACTTCATTGTGGACTTTAACATGCAATTTTCAACCACAGATGTCGGTCGAGAGCTCGAAGAAGGTGTTTGTCTTTGTGACCCATGTGACAATGTGTAAGATTTTCATCTTAATTTGTACATACACTGCTTTCAATGAATGTTCAGCATGCTCTAACAAACCACTATGAGTCTGTGCATTACCTTTCAAGTCCTCGTAGACTTTGGTTAACCTTGTAGACCTCGACTTCATGCACAAAGCACCTGCAACCTTTATTGTGGTGATCAGCAGTATATTGGAGTGGTGTCATTGCCAAAAAAGATGCATAAGTAATTCAATACAGAAATAAAAATGGCAAATCAATAGAAAACTGATTTGTGAAAAGTTTCCTTTGTCACTGCTTGGAAAAGACTGACAGACTTCAGATATATCCCAACCCAATGACCTGGAAACACACAGGACTCCTCCCAAAGATTCAGTAATTCTATGAAGATTTTACTTGCTCCAACAAGCCAACCATTTCCTTTAGAAATTTATAAGAACCAAGAAATTGCACGACATCAGTTCAAATGTCCTAGTTTCATCGAATCATTATAACTTCACTTACTGTATGTTTTTTTTTTTTTTTTTTTTTGTCAAAGTCCCTCTTTTGATCATTTTGTAAGACAGTACAAATTTCTAAGCAACAAATAAACACAAAAGTTACATTTCCCTTTTTAGAAAGCTATTATGGCAATACTAATAGACCAATGGACAGCAAAACACTCATTGTGAAGAAATGTATCTTCTAGAATCTGGCAGTAAGTTTTGGGGGTTCATTTTTAGTCCATCTCCTACCCTGAAGTCCATCTTGCATATATGGAATAAAAATTATCTTCCAAAAGTCACTGCCAGATTCTGGAAGATGAATTCTTCATACAGTGGTACAAGAGGATGTGGTGCTGGTCCTTCAGGAGTCACTTTCAATCTGTCTGTCTATAAAGTCTATAAAAACCCAGTCTTCATGCATTTTACAACACTTCAGCTTGTTGTAAAGTGGGGGTCATTTTTTAGATTCTTTAGCTAAGTCTCTGAGATCCTGACACCTTGCAGTTTTGGAGACTCCAGGTTGCAGTTCTGGAAAATGGTGGCACTGGAGACTAAAGGGTTCCTGATGGTTTCACACTTAATTCTTCACCTTAATTCTTAACTATTTTGCAGTTAACATGTGTCTTTTCTTTTTGTCTGAACCTGCTGACCCAATGAGTGTTTTGCTGCCCATTGGTCATTCCTTAACTTTGCAATTTCTAGTATTGCATTAGTATTACACCCATCTCATGGGCATTTAATAATTTTTGACTTTTCAATCTAAGTTGAATCTCTTTTTTGGCTCATTCTGCCTATAAAAGAAAACCTGCCTAATAATTCTGCACACCTGAATATAAGGCATTTTCCATTCCCAGCCTTCATGAAAAATTATATATCACTTATAAAATATTAAATACAAAATTAATAGTAGTTATTAAGACTGATGTGGTTTGGAATTGGTAAAATGTGCTTGGAAAAAAAAAATATGATCAGAAAATCAGCTAGCCTATAATTTGAACCAAGCAAATTTATTGTTCAAAAATGTTTGATACGCACACAATACCATCCCACTTTACTTATCATACACGTAATTTGTTAGAATACCACAAAAACTAATTAAATTATTACATTGTATACACCTTGTGAAAGACAAATTTGGACACTTTCCATTCCGCGGGAAATGGCTATTAACAGAAGACACGGGTGAAAATGAAATGGCTTTATTTGAAGAATAAAGGGAGCAGAACTTGGGTGTCTTGGAAGCCATTTGTCTTCTTGTCATCATTTGCCATTGCCGGGTCTGACAGAACTTTTCCCCCTAATGGAAGATTTTGTTACTAGTCAAGTTGTAGCATAAGTGAAGTCATAAAATTTGGTACTGTTTTTGAGAAAACTGCTGAAAATTTTTCCTTAATATATAGGGATATAATATATCTCACCTAATCAAGGCAGCTCTATTATCAGGAACTGCCACCTGCAGAAGACAAAACAAGTCTTTTATCATACTAAGTCACTATGTCAAGTTAGAAGTGTTCAAATGTTCAAATTAGAAGTGAAAACAGTAAAGCGTGTTAACATACCAAGTGTGGTTTGTTAATGATGAATGTCTCCTTATCACATATTATCACACCACCATATCCTTTAGGGTTTTCCACACTCTGGATAGGGGTCTAAATATACCATTTTACTTGTTAATAAATAAGGAAGCCTTTGAAAAGACTTTAAACATTTAATATAATGCACAGGGAGTTATTCACAGGCCCGGATTAAGAACACACAGTAGCCTAACTTGGTGCCACAATGTGTTCTATCGCAGGAATAACTAGTATGGTTTCTATAACAACAACAACAACAACACAAATTTTACTAATAAGGGTGTAACGATTGCCAGATCTGATTTATTTTGGTCCCTTTATATTAAGTATTATTAACTACTGTGTACTAAACATTGAAATTAATAATTTGATTTAATGCACATCGTGTACAAAAATGTTTTTACATTGTACTTATTTTTTGATGCAAGTAAACAGTAGTTAAAGACACTTAATATAAAATGGGACAGATTTTTGTAAAATAATGATTTCTGCCACTTTTCTGACTTCATATGAAAACATAAACCATTTCAAAAACAGACACTATACTGTAAAATGAAAAGTACCTTCATTTGACCCTCTTTGGGTTGATGGGGATGACTCAATTTCGAACCCTGAAAACATATGCAAATGATGTTGTATTGAGCAGGACTAACTGCTGAGAGTGTGAATTATAAGGCTTTTAAGACTTGAAAACCCATGTTGGGTTTGTAAAGTAATTATTATTATAATATTATTCAATTTATCATACACGATGGCTATAGCTTGTGGCTCGGGCCTCGTGGGTTTCATTCGGTTTTCAGACCAGAACTTAATCCATTACATCACAAGTTTTACAACAAGCAAGTTTGATACTGCATGTGCTATAAAGTAATATTCAAAATATAAATAATCTCAATACTGTAATATTAAGAAGGCATCACTCAGCCTTGATTTAAGTGGTTAAATCCCTTTGATGATCTTGATGAACAAGTGTCCACGAAACGATAAAAGAAGCCAAAACTTTTGCAACTAATGATAATGACAGTAAAGATTTTGGATGCGTTTAGAGTCTTTAAGTAAAGATTCTAAACGCATAACCACACATGCAACACAAATGCAGTTTACAAAAGCTAATAGCATATAGCAACAGCCTGATTTTTTGGTCATATAACGTAGCACTACGGTCTATGTTACAAACAGTAAATGATTTGGTAATTACTCAATATTATCAATGTCTGCTTTACTAATAATGGAATAATAAAATGGGTTTTGATAGAAAAATTAACAATATTATTTCATCAGCAATATTACGTACCATAACAATTGTGGTTTCATAAATCGAAGAAACCAAGAAAGTGCGCCGTCTAACGAAGGTCCTCCAAATAGCAATAAAAAATCTATACTGATAAAAAATATAGGACTAGCAAATTAAAAATAATAATCGTTACACCACTTTTGTACTAATATTTTTTAATTTTTAAATGAATGTATATATGATAATTATTCCTTGATATAATCATTAGGAGCCACAAACCTTTATTGAAATCTAATATTGTCTAGTATTGTAACAACACCTTTATTACATGTCTATTACAGGTATCATAAATAAATGAATAAATAATCATAAAAGCTGTGTTTAATTTAGTAAAACTTATCTGTGACCCATCTTCTGTGTCTGTCATTTCCAGTCACAGTCCAACCCTTCAATCCATTAGTTGGTCTTCAAGGGTCTTCTAAAGGTTCTTCCAATATGTTTGGTCCCAAGATCACCATTACAAATTTGAACATTGTAAATAAAAAGTGATTGACTGGTCCATCATCCAAATGCCTCTGTGCTTATCTAACACTAAATGAAACTGTTACCAGCCTACAAAACAGGATGCGGCAAAAATGAGCCAAACCAAAACCAAACGGCACTGCCCACTATGAATGAGCAACCCAATAACTTTTGATCAGTTACTTGATATTAGTTTCCATTAAAATAACACTTAAAATGTTATTACCTTTTAACAGCAAATAAATGATTAATTGTAGGTTTATTACATTATAATTATTTCAGTTATACCCATTTTAAACATTTGAACATCACATTTCAAGCAGAGGCTGAAACTGAAATTATTGTATTGTCTTACATTAGAAACATTTAATACAAAGGTGTCAAAATGCTTTTCTAACTTCTTTAGAAAATAAAGAGGAGCCACTAAAGAATTGTTTCCTGTCTATGATTGCTTGACTGTTACTTTCCTGAAAATTTATGCCTTTCAAACAGTCCCACACTGAAGCGAAACTGCTTCCGCCCAAAGAAGAGCTGTTGAGTCGTTAACAAAGCATTTTTGGCTTTGTAATATTTTTAATTTATAACATAATACATTTAGCAATAACGCTTGCATGTAAAATGCAATAGTATGTAACAACAGGGCATGTGGTTTCAAGACAAAATTTTAAGACAACAATGTCACAATACTGGCATACATTCTTGCTACACACTCAAAAGTAGGGACTTTCCCTATGAAATACATTTTATTGCAGTTTTTTTTATGCAACCCAAATTTTTTGAGCAGTCAAAGGAACTTAATTAAATCCATTGATATCAATGCTGATACTGGTAATTCTCAGATAATATGTTCTTACAAATCTCATAATTCTCATGAATATTGAAAAAAAGTTTTTTTTTCCATCATTTTTTTTTTTTTTTAGTTCATTTAAAATGTCATGTAATATATTTTTAAGAAATAAAAAAGGGGGAAATATAGTAATAAAATGATTATAACAATAAATTACAAAATTTTGTCACCAGTTAATGAAGCCTTTTTTTTTTAACCTTTATTTATATAGCGCTTTTTACAGTGTAGATTACAGTGATAACTGGTACATAATTTTGCCTCTTAAAGAATAGTTTCAATGCAGGCAGATCAAAGCACTGTTGATTATCAATTTGTCAAGTGTCCCCAACTAAGCAAGCCAAAGGCAACAGTGGCAAGGAACCCAAACTCCAACAGGTGACAACAAGTGGCAAACAGGAGTTAAAATGGAGAAAAAAAAAAAACCTTGGGAGAAACCAGGCTTAGTCAGGGGGCCAGTTCTCCTCTGGCGAACAGTGCTTTGTTACGAATCAGGTTGCCATCATAAGTCCGATAGGATCGCAACAATCAAAGTATTTATTCCTTGTATCTATTCATCAGATACAATATGGTTTTAGTTTAAAAATGTGTCATTATGTAAACCAGAGTTAGACATTATGAGTTTGACCTGTTTTCGAAAGCCTGTCCCATCTGTTAAAATCAAATCATTCTGAATAGACCCTCTACCAGTACTTGGTGGAAATGTTTTATGTGCTGTATATTGGAAGAGCGCTACAAGTTTCAATAAGCTCTGTTCCATATGTAGGTTGTCACAACACTAAGACCTTCACACACAAACACTGGTAAAACATTCATTTTATTAAAGACAATAAGGTGAATAGAAAAAAAATGAGCAGTCTGTACGGTATGCCACATCAGCTGTTAGAAATTACTTCTGTCGCTTCACCTTTTGCCTCTTTTGCTGCAGCTTTTCTTTTTTTCCTGAAAATCAACAGGGAAAGCATGTGAAGTTTGACTAAGATCAAAAACCGCCATTATAATTAAGTCAATTAAATTTGGTAACAAATACATTTTATTAAAATTATTAAATAAAAAGTCAGAAATAATGTGATTCTGCTCCCGTTCTGGGATCCCAAACAAACCTTTTTCCCTTGCCGAGCTTTTTTTCAAAGAGAAAGCGAGGCGTTGTGCGAATAGTTGACCGTCTGGGTGGATGTTTCGCAAGCTGACGTTTCAATTTGCTGTGGGGAGAAAAATGGGAGGTCTTATTGTGACATTTGATGGCAATAGTGCCTATAAAGCATTTTAAGAATCTAAACATGCTAGACATGCTTTATCTCCAAACCACAGTAATGAATAAAGAACTGAGAGTAGACAGACTCTTGACAGTGGTATAATATGGTATTTAAAAAAAAACATGTGGAATTGAGGAAAAACACATGCCTATAACATAACAGCATAACCCTACCGTTGGATTTTCTCGAACCCAATCATGTAGTCAGGGACAGGACATCCAGCCCTCTTTATGACAGTAGCAATGCTGATCCATTTAAAAAAAAAAGCAGAAGTTCATGCAAGCATTTTCCACAAGAAAACAGATGCCCCTGAAATCTCAAATGATGATTTAACCTTATAATAACTAGTTGTACGGTCCTGTTATTACCTTCGAAGAAGAGGTTTGTCATCCTCTGTGAAGAAAGTTATTGCCTTTCCTTTGTGTCCTGCTCTTCCAGTTCGCCCTATTGGGGAAACAAAGCACCAAGCTTAGTATAATAAAGTTACACAACATGAAATCATATTCTCTCCTCAGCTAACAGACTAACCGATCCGGTGGATGTACTCAACAGCAGAGGTAGGAAAGTCGTAGTTGATCACCAGGTTGACGCCCTTGAAGTCGATTCCACGAGCCAGCAGAGCAGTGCAGATCAACACCCAGATCTTTCCCGAACGGAAACTGCTCACAACATTGTCCCTCTAATGAAGGACACAAGGAAAGACAAGTGAAAGAGAAATTATATTTTGTTATATCATATGAATGGGCATAAATTAATACACTAACAGGTAACAAATAGGTAACAATAAAAAGGTACAATATGGTTTCATTTATTAACATAAGTTAACATGAACATTAATAAAGTGCCACATTCTACAGAGTAGAATCCATGAACCATGAGACCGCATTATAAGGCAAGCAGCACAATTATATTAAAACCAATTCAAAATTTAAAAATCATAATATAGCATAGAGCTATTGTGAAATTACAAATGCTGCAATTCAATTAAATAAATATATGTGCTGCAGGTTTCAGAGTGAAGCACAATGCATGCACGTTATGCATTTCTTCTAGCATCTCAGAGGTGCGTTTCCCAAAGCGAACTATGGTCGCAAGTTCTGTTGTTACCAAGAGAGTTCAGTGGGACTTAGGATGTACTGGCATTTGGGTTTTCAATAAAGCACATTTGGAAACGCATATCAAGTCAGACACACTTTGTGTTTTATAGTTATGTTTTGCTCACTTATTTACAAGAAAGGAGCGCATCTCAGGGGAAACTTAATTAAACTCCATCTCTGAATATGCTGTTACTTTGGGTTGCTTATAACAATCATCTGGGAATGCAACACGCACCATTTACCCAGATTTGTAACGCAAATCATTTATAAACCTACATCATCAACACAGGAGAATACATGCATTTCTAAATATGCAAATTGTTGTTCATTGCAATTAGAACTTAAGATTAAACTCTCGCTCTGAGTTTGCATGTTTTAATGATAACATTTTCTTCAAGAAATTACAGTGGCTGTAGAATTTAAATCATAAAGTAGCCAAATATTATTATTATTCATAATTGTTTGGCCAATATTACAACTGATTGATAGACAGATGGATATGTGCGCATCCGGAAGTATTCCGCTTCCCTTTTCCCACATTTTGTTATGTTTCAGCCATATTCCAAAAGGGATTAAATTCATTATCTACAAACAATACCCTATAATGGCAACGTGAAAGAAGTTAAAAATGTACATGTGATTTTCTCAATTTTTTTTTATAAAGGATTCACAGCCTTTGCCCAATACTTTGTTGAAGCAAATTACAATAAGTCTTTTTGAGTATGATGCCTTTGCAGGACCTCTCCAGCTCCATCAGGTTGGATGGGGAGCGTCGGTGCACAGCCATTTTCAGATCTGTCCAGAAATGTTCAAGTCCAAGTCTGGGCTCTGGCTGAGCCACTCAAGGACATTCACAGAGTTTTCCCGTAGCCACTCGTTTGTTATCTTGGATGTGTGCTTAGGGTCATTGTCCTGTTGGAATATAAACCTTTGTCCCAGTCTGAGGTCCAGAGCACTCTGGAGGAGGTTTTCATCAAGGATGTCTCTGTACATTGCTGTATTCATCTTTCCCTCAATCCGGACTAGTCTTCCAGTTCCAGCCAATGAAAAACATCCCCACAGCATGATGCTGCCACTACCATGCTTCACTGTAGGGTTGGTATTGGCCAGGTGATGAGTGGTGCCTGGTTTCCTCTAGACATGACGCTTGCTATTCAGGCCAAAGAGTTTAATCTTTGTTTCATCAGACCAGAGAATTTTGTTTCTCATGGCAGGCTGTCATGTGCCTTTAACTGAGGAGTAGCAGTTTCCATTGGAGACTCTACCATACAGGCCTGATTGTTGGAGTGCTGCAGAGATGGTTCTCCTCTCCCTACAGAGAAATGCTGGAGCTCTGTCAGAGTAACCATCTGGTTCTTGGCGACCTCCCTGACTAAGGCCCTTCTCCCCCGATCGCTCACTAATTTTGGCTGGGCAGCCCGCTCTAGGAAGTGTCCTGGTGGTTCCAAACTTCTTCCATTTATGGATGATGGAGGCCAGTGTGCTCAATGGGACCTTAAGTGCTGCAGAATTTTTTCTGTACCCTTCCCCAGATCTGTGCCTCGATACAATTCTGTCTCTGAGGTCTACAGACAATTTCTTGTACTTCATGCCTTGGTTTGTGCTCTGACATGCTCTGTTAACTGAGGGACCTTATAGACATGCGTGTGCCTTTTCAAATCACGCCCAATCAACTGAACTTACCACAGGTAGACTCAATTCAAGTTGTAGAAACATCTCAAGGATGATCATTGGAAACACGATGCACCTGAGTGTCATGGCAAAGGCTGTGAATACTTTTGATTTTTTGTTTTCATTTTTTATCTTCAATAAATTTGCAAAGATTTCAAACAAACTTTAACATTTGTCATTATGGGGTATTGTTTGTAGAATTGAGGAAAATACTGAATTTAATCCCTTTCGGAATAAGGCTGTAACATAAAATGTGGAAAAATTACAGCGCTGAGGATGGATGGATGCATGGATGGAAGGATGGATATTAATATTTTTATATTTTAATTAATGCTTATTGACTTTAATAGAAATGTGGTTCCCTTTAATCACCTGCTGTTGTGTACGATCCGCATGGATCACGTCCACGTTTATTCCCTCGTACACCAGCTCGTGGAAGAGCTCTCGGGCACGGTCAATAGACTGAACAAAGACCAACACTGGTGGCAAAAATCCCTGAAAGGAAAGTATGTGAGGTTATGACGATTATAGTGCTAAAAACTAACTTCTCCTTATGATGCGCCTGACTGATGAAATTCAGGAGCTTTCTTTTATTTGGCTATGAGGTAAGACCTGACATTTGCTCAACCAAATAACTGAAGTGAGAACATCACTGACCTGCTTTATAAGGTTTCTCATGGCAAGTAGCTTTCCATTTTCTGAACCCACAAACAGCAACTGCTGCTCCACAGTCTCAACTGCAGAGTTTCTGTGAATGGAGATAGTCAGGTATGTGTCTTATTCAACCATACTAGAGCAGAGTTTTATTTCAACATGTTGTTAACAATTTTATCATATTACTTTTTAATTTATTGTAAAAATTTACATTTTATTGGTGTTTTTTTATAAGTGTCCTAGTGCTGTCTTTACAAGTTTCCAACCAAAATAGTTATGTTTACTACAAAATAAGCATAAAAACTTAAGCTCCTAACTCAAAGAAAAAGACAAGAAAGGAGTGTTTCGCTACCTGGGTCCAATGTTGACAGACACGAGGCTGTCTAGGTTCAGTTTGCACCATTGCTCCACATCTGTGGCAAAGGTTGCACTGAAGAGAACCCGGCGGATTTTGGGAGAAGAGCAGGCCAAGAAGATGGTGGCAAGCTGCTCTCTGAAACCCGTCTTACCATCCTCAAAGAGTTTGTCAGACTCATCCACCACCAGCCACTCCACACTACAGACAGCAAACACACACACATTCATGCTAGAGAAATCTACTGATTTCCTGTGTAGGATGATGAACTTGAATCTACACACATTATACCTATATAAAAATGTTTTCTTCTTAAACTAAACTACAGAGCTTTTGCAAATCACTCACCCACTTAAGTTGATAGCAGGAGGATCTTGTTTTAATAAATATATCAATCTGTTAGGAGTTGTCACCAATATATCTGGGGGGGAAAAAAAGGATAAAAAAATAAGGATTAGGAAAATTAAGGGTAAATAAAAACCCCTCAGCTATTGTAAACTATACAGGGACCGCTATTACTTGCACATTACTATAATATTAAAAGCTACAATTAACAAGCCCATCTATTAAATTTAATTGCTATTTATTTTTACATAGACAATAAACACTCAAATAAAAAAAAATTAAAATCTATGCAAACATGTAAATTGCACTAAACTAATTCTAAAACATTGTTTCTACTCTAATTCAATGCTAAAATATAATTTACACAGTGGCTTTCATAACTTGTTTTCACGGCAGATTTATTTAAACCGATTAAATAATTACATCAATAACAGGTTAAGTAAAATATAACATATATAAAATATAATATAATCTGTAGGCTAATACAGAGCAAATATTTAGAGAAATGCTCTTCCTGAGTTCATTTCTCTAGCAAATGAACAAGCTGTGGACACTGAATGACTTGCCTGAGGTAAATGTAATGCTATATTCTTTACAAGCCGTTTTATTGATGTCTTTCAGTGGTTGAAACCACTGATTGAGCGAAAACATGAGATATTCACTCGCACTCTGCTGCCGTTTGAACTGAGGCGCCTACACAGTGATCCGTCATGCCACATCAAAGAGCATCAAAACAGCATTTATTGTTTGAAATTCCTGATAAAATGAAAAGGATTTGAAAGTGAAGCTTTTCTTATTGAAAGTAAAAAAAAAAAAAAAAACTAAAAACAAAGCTTCTTGCAATTATTAGATGCGGTATATGATGTCATGCAGTCATTAAAACAACACTGTATTTGTTTGGTACAAATGCATACCGATCCGAAAGACCCATGCTGAAAATGTTCGGTACAAATACGCGCACCGTTACACACCTAACATTGTCATATCCAATACCATACTAAACTCTTCCGAGAGTTGTCATAATAGAAATATACCAAAAATATAGAACAGTTCATAGAGCCTTTGTGCCAAACCATACCAAATTTCTTTGCTGACTTGGGCCCATATTTTTTCACAGCATTAACTCCTTTGTTGATCATGTGAACTCTGAAGCCCACTCCTTCTGACAGCTTGAGCAACTCTCTGTGAGTCTAGAGATTAAAAAAAAAAAAAAGTCAGTACGTCAGTCAATATTTTTAAACAGTCAGTAACACGTAGATTTTTTGATGTGGTCTACAGCAATTTTCAACTTAAGGGGCTGAACGTTTACCTGAGTGGCGAGCTCTCTGGTGGGGGAGATGATGAGGGCTCTGAAACCCTTGTTGAGGGGCTGGCGAAGGTGGGCCAGCAGGGGCAGACAGAAGGCCATAGTCTTACCGGAGCCTGTAGGAGCACATGCCAGGATCTCCCTTTTCTAAAACAAATGGATCAATGGAATCAAAATACTAAATTTAGAATCAGGAATACAAACACATTTGTTTAATTTTCATCAGATACATGACATACATGCATCATGAGAGGAATGGCCTGCATCTGAATGGGTGTTGGGGTTTGGAAACCCGCTGCCTTGATGTTTTGAATGACTCGTGGGTCCAGATCATACTCCTTCTGCAGCTCCTCAAAAGAGGAAACAGGATCTGGAATGTCTGTCCCATGCACGTTAATCCGGTTTTGGTGCCGTATCTGATTCACCTAAAACACACACCCAGTTTAAAACAATAATGCCTTTTAAAATGTGATCACATGATCAAATGAGTGGAATAGATCCTATGGGACACATTCTCTATTTGCAAAAAAAAAAAAAAGTCAATATTACAATTAAAATTATAATTAAGAGATGTTTTATTATATATATATATAAAGAGACTTCTTGTTTTTGTAATTGTGATGCCCATTATCCTGCTCTTTACAAAATTATACTTAATCTTTCCAAAAATATATATTTTACAGTGCTTCCCACAGGTTTGAAATATACTTGTGGTGGTAGCCGGGCAAAAAAATCGTCCTATTATCCACGGCACAAAAAATCGTCTACTACATGTGACAAACAAATAATGTGTGATTTTTAAAAGTATTTTTATTTATTGAAATTAATTTTAATTACA
The DNA here is from genome assembly GCF_024489055.1 of Chanodichthys erythropterus. Taxonomy (NCBI): domain Eukaryota; kingdom Metazoa; phylum Chordata; class Actinopteri; order Cypriniformes; family Xenocyprididae; genus Chanodichthys; species Chanodichthys erythropterus. The sequence goes on along the minus strand of NC_090242.1, from coordinate 30,526,018 downwards.
TAGCATATTACATACTAATATTATGCATTATTATGCATTGTAAATTATGCGAAATGACAGCATTTAAATGGTTCACCTTTTCCTATGTTCTCCTTGCTGTCATATAGTGTCTCTCTCAGTGAATGGGACACAGATTTTACTAGTAAAATTTATATAATGAATATTATGTGTCAAATAATGTTCTTAGTCTTTTCTTCCTGTGGGGGAGACTACAATAATTTACTATGAATTAAAATGGAAATCAAATTAAATACAATTTATTGTGTAACCAAAATACCAATAATGCCCAAAAGAAAAAGAAAAAACTTAGCGTGTGACTTTTAATTATAAACAAGCCCGAAATACACCGGGACTCTTATTTTGAAATGTCTGTACTATTGCAGGCTGATCCTTCAGATTCTTACAATCATCTAAAACATTTTATATAAACGCCATGAAGTACACATTGTAATAACTCATCAACTTGAGTTCATTAGCAATCGCTTGGCATAAATCTGCGCTTTTCATTGATTGAGAATCACTTTGAAGCAGACTGAAGCACTGTTGCGCGAGCTTGTAGAACTCGCAACAGCGCCCCCTTGTGACTTTGCAACATGCAGCGCTCTTTGTGAAAACAGTTCTGACGCACACATAACGAGCAGGTATGAAACTACTAGTAATTCGATCGCGGATGGTTTAATTATCTTGCGTGGATATAAAAGTATAAGATGATAAAAATAATAAAAGCAAAAATGTGTCACCAAATATACTTGGGCGGCCGTTATTATACGTGGGCAGCCCGCCCAAGTAAAGTGTGTGGAAAGCACTGATTTTATATAATAACGCTACATAATTTAAAAACACTGTTAAATGCAAATTTCAAAATAAATATCCATTTTTAATACTGTACATTATAGTGTTGTGATGTCTAAATTCACTTGTAGCATTTAAAAATGATTTCAGTGTTTATTTATTTAGACAAAAGAGAATCGATTTTAATATGGTCCATAATATGAAAATTATTAGTAAAAGATAAGTTGACTTTGAAATGCCTTACTCATGCTTAAGCCATCCTAGGTGTTTATGACTTTCTTCTTAAGGAAGCAGTCTGGCAGAAGCTAGATATTTTACATCATAACTAAACATGGATATCTTTTTACACAAATGCATCGGCTTTATTATAAACCCCCTGGAGCCATGTGAAGTACATCATGTTTATGATGGATGGAAACACTTTCTTCAGCTCATACTCATGACCCCTGTTTACTGCAATTATAAAGCTCAGATGTATCAGGATATTTATTAAAATATCTCTGATTGTGTTCATCAGAAAGAGGAAAGTCATATACACCTAGGATGGCTTGAGGATGAGTAAAGCTTGGGATAATTTTCATTTCAAAGTCAACTAATCCTTTAATCAGCCCTATTATACAAAAATATTCAATTGTAGCTGACCACAGAAAAATTAAATGTGTAATGTAAAAAGCAATATAAACACTTTGTACCTTCTCATGATGAAGCTGCTTTAGTGTTTTCAAAGAGAGCTTGTCTTTGGACTTCTTCTTGAGGTCTTTCACCATGTCTTGCGATGACATCCATTGGATCCCTTCTCCCTCGCTCTTTTCAGGTTCTGTGTCTGTTTCACAAAAGTAGAAAGGAAGAACTGTTTGAAAACCATAAACACTGAATTTCTAGGAATCTTTAGAGACAGAAAGATGACTTGCCTTCGGATTTTCTCTTATCTCCTTTCTTTTTCTTCCGTGCTGCTTTCACTGGCTCATCCACTTCAGTCCGTTTCCGTTTCCCAGAGGCCTGCTCTTCATCACTCCCTTCTTCACCATCATCTTCACTCAGTCTGGACTCTGGAGACGTTTTCTCTTGTGTGTCTGTGCCAAAAAACCTGATTCCAGACAGCTGTTGTGAGCTGTCCTTGTTCTGAGATTTCACTACCTGAGAGGAGAGTTACACAAGAATTTAAAGTGCTCAAATGAGCATGTGTTTATTTAGTACAGAATTACACCAACTAGCATTCCTGTTTCTATAGCTGCGCAACGCAGTAAAGAAAAATGTTTAAAATATGGAAAATGTCCATTTTTTTTTTATCTTACTACTTGTTAAGACACTATATTCGCTTTATTTGGTTCACTAGGATTAGCACTAGCATTATCAAAAACATTCAATGGGAAATGGAAACACATGTTAGCCATGTGGCAGCATTTCACATTGAAATTGACGTATTTCTTCCGTCTTATAAAACAACAGCCCAGAATACGTTAACTTTATTATGTACTTTGCATCAAAACCTACCTTAAATCTCTCTGCATCTTTAGAAAACCTTTTGAGATCAAACTTTGCTCCAGACCCAAGCTTTTTAAACAAGTCAAAGGCGTCCATTGATACAGTGTAAGACCTGACCAATCGATCTCGCTTTTAAGTAACACGCTCTCTGTGTTTAACTATTGCGCCTTTTTTGTTTCTTTTGTCGATCACAAGAGAGCGCTGTTTCCTTTTTTATACATCCATGTTTTTTTTTCTTGTAAATCTCCTATAAATTCCTGCCTCTTTTTCTCCGACATTTATTTTACATTGATAATAAATGTCAGTGTAATAGGAATCATTATCAACCAACCAATAAATAAATTTAAGAATTATACATCCAGCAAAATGAGTCACAGTGACCCAAATTTCAAAATTGAGATTTTGATATCGATGGAAAGATGAGACAATAAGCTTTAAAATGATGTCCTAGTCAGTCATACCTTGAATGGTTTTAAAGATATACCAATTTTAATTATGGTCGTCTGCCCTCTTTTTTCCAATTGAAAACCTGAGAAAATCACTTTTAAAGTTTTTTGCCCGTTTTTTTGTTGATATCTTTCAAAATCCATTGCATTTAAAGGGATAAACTATTTATTTTACAGCTTAATTGGACCAAAGACATTTATATATATATAAATGCTATTAAACCAGGCTGAAGCTCAAATTATTTTAAAGTATTTATTTGAATTAACCCTTTAAGACCTTTAAGTCTTTTTTTATTTTTATTTTTATTTATTTTTCTGAGCAACACACACAAAAGTAAAGACTCATAACTCCAAAACACTAGCAAGGAGAGTCAAAAGGTATCATTTGATAGAAAACATTTTAAATTTTAAGAAAAAATAAATTACATTACATCTGGACATTTTCTTGCTGAGAAACAGCTGATAAAAGACAAAATATATATATAATTTAAAAAAAAAATATTTTTTCTTTTTTTTATTTGACATGTAATAACTCAGGAACACAACAAGATCGCTAAAAAAATTATTTTTTGGTGATGCTCTCCTATATGTGAGCTGCATCTGGTTCAAATTTCGTGGTGATAGCATAAAGAATAGTTTGAAAAATTGTTGTTCATTTTTTTCCGCAGCCAGGTGGCACCAACGGGCGGTAAACTCCGGTTTAGAGGTGCTTCTCAGCACTCGTTAGGTGTTTTTCCAAAAAGGTTAGATGCATTAAAAAGATGAGATTCTCAGCTTTAAAATGATATCTATTATGTGTTATTCCACGTCGGAAAACGAACATGGATGGGTCCGGGAACATTGGATACACACTGCATCCAGGAAAGATGAGAGACATGTTTTTAGCCAAGTATGTTAAATCATTACATGAGTAATATCTTGTGATCACCGCAATATATTATGTTGATTTTGGATTCATTTTCAGGGTGTTTACATTTCTAAGCTTTTTGATTGGTTCTATAGAACGTGTAACAACACCATATTTGTAGAGCAGAGATAGTGACGTTTCAGGGGATACTGGGAAATGCTCATAAGTGACGAGAGGAAATTAAAAATAATAATAATAATAATTAAAAAAATGTGACGAGAGGAGTTGAGAAGTTCATTTCCAGCGAATTTAGTAAAACCATGTCAAATTTAATATCCATTTAAATACCTTTAGCTACTCAATTATCTGGACTACGAAACTTTGGGAGTATTTTTGAAAGTCTGTTCTTTGAAATTAGCTTTAAAAAAAATCGATTTCTTTTTTTTTATTATTATTGTTTTTCCACATTATCGGCCCATATCTTAAAATAGAACGTTTTCGCCAGAGCGGGTCACATTTATGTATAAAAACTTACAAATAATAATAAACAAATTGACAATAGCCTATGTTGAATACGTATAGTAAAAAGACAACATTAACCGTATAATACAAATGTCTGCATTTTATTTATTTTTTGGACAATTCTTCTGAAGTTATCATTTTTTGAAGCAATGAACATGTGATTTTGTTATTTTATTCTCTTTGGAGATCCTCTTTCCTACAGAATAGCCTAAATTTATGCTAATTTAATATTGCTGAGTCACATTCTGTAAGTGGTACATACGTTGCCAAGCACCAAAACAAAAGGTAGGCTATGTTGTAATACCAAAAGACTATTTTATTGTAATGATAGTCAAGAAGAGAGTGAAACAGTGTGAGCCAGAGAGAGTTTAAACACTACATTCCAAAACAATAAATCATTAACTAAAATAAATCTCTTCCTATGACTGGAGGAAATAGAGTAGAGGGAACAACTTCTCATATGATTGATTGAGAAGTAATCTTACTGACAACAGTCTGTCTGTGTAGCTCATTGTCCATAAGAGAACTAAACCTTATTTTTTAATATACAGAATGACAGCAGAGCAATCACATGACAATGCTGGCTTTGAAGTGTCCATTAAGACAACACCGAAGCTCACAAACCTGAACATGATGAAATGATAATACACTTATTTGAGCAGGTTAGGTCCAAATGCCACAGGTGTCGTGTGAAGCTACAGGTTTACAATGTATATACAGGTTTTACTTCTGCTTTTTTCCCTCCCTCAGACTACTTCACTTCCTGCTATACAACATAACACAAGAACAGCCAGTTGTTTGCAGGGTTTTAGCAGACAAGAACTTAAAGAAGAGGTAAACATTCGTGAGTGAATAAAATGTTTTATTTCTGTATATCAGCAACTATAGTTGGAAGCATAATGTAAGATTTCTATTCTATTCTGTTCTATTCATGTTCATATGAATGAATAAATGAATGAATGCATTCATTTTATAGATAATAATAATTGTGCTAAATTCATTATGTTTCACGTGGCTATATATTTATCATTGGCATGTTTTTGATAAAGAACTGTAGCTTTTTAGCCACTTTTTGTAGTAAAACTGCAGGAAACATAATTATTCTTTTGCTTGTGCTCATGCTAATGGAATGAAGTATTGCAGGATGTGTTTCTCTATTATTACAGTTACCATATGAAAACATCAACCTTTTGATATGTATAATTTGATATATTGAGGTTTATTTACTGAATCACTTCAGTGTAATTTCTCATAATTATCTATGCAACAGTTGACTTATTTTTTTTCTACAGTGTATTATTTCTTAATGTATTATTTGTCATTTTTATTTTAAAATTAAGTAATTTTGAAAAAAAAAAAAAAATTCTTTTGTAGGAAATTCAAAGCCAAACACCAAAACAAAACAAAAAAATCAAGGCAAATCCAATGGATCTTCTGTTTGACATGAAAAAAGAATCAAGAAAAACCATGGGAAAACTACAACAAATCACATTATATATCATCCTCTTTGGTTTCATTTCTCCATGTAGTGCATTTTCCTTAAAGAACTGCACAATCAGTACTCCCCTTAGAGATATCCAACTGAAAGTGCTTTGCTACAGAATGGGCTTTTTCAGGATTCCATGGTGGATACCCAGAAATACCAAGATTTTAGATATTTCCTTCAATGCTTTTGCGCAGATCCAGATTGGAGACTTTAGGCATTTGTCAAACTTACAGGACTTGAACATATCCAACAATAGGATCTCACAAATTCAAGAGGGTGCACTTGACGATCTTTCCAAATTGACCTATCTAAATCTGGCCAGCAACAGACTGAAAGCGGTCTCAAGCGGGATGCTACACGGCCTAAGCAACCTGCTGGTGCTACGTCTGGATGACAATAATATCAAAGACATTGAAGAGTCAGCTTTCAGCACGCTTCAGAATTTAAAGGTGTTAAACCTAACAAAAAACCACCTCCATTACATAGACAAAGTCAAGCAGGTTCTTGCATCACCACTTTTGGAGGAACTCTACATCGGAAGCAACAATTTTGAAATCTTCAACTCATGTGAGATGTCAACAAAGCCCTTGTCATTAAAAAAGCTTGATTTTTCCAACAACCCTTTGGCAACATTTCAGCTCACTGACAATATATTTCCATCTCTCAATCACCTTGATTTATCTTATTGTGGTCAAAATGGAAGCATGACGTGGAATGTTACAGAAAAGACATACTTCTCCTCCGTGCAAACATTATACTTCATGGATGTTAATATGTCACCCCAGAGTGTTGCAAATGTGCTTCCGAGCTTCAAGAATTCATTGAATAAAATCAGGTTTAATGGAAACGTTGAGCTTAACAAGACCGACCTACTGCTGAGCGCATGCTCTCCAGTGCTAAGAGTTGTACGGCTAAATGCTAACAAAATAAAACACCTCACCGACAACATGTTTGATCCCTGTTCTGACCTGGCAGAATTAGATTTAGGACAGAATGAAATATCCAAGTTATCACAGAGTATGTTCAGAGGTTTCACTCAACTAAAAAAACTGCTTCTGCAAATCAATAAACTGACTCAAATAACAAACTCCTTTCAAACTCTTTCCACGCTTGAGTTCATAGATCTCAGTAGAAACAGCATCAACAAGCTCACCTGTGATGACTTTGCCAATTTAACACAGGTGAAAACTCTGTACTTGTATGGTAACAAAATCTCTCTCATTAGATCCTGTTTGTTCAAGGACCTCAAGAGTCTTGAAGTCCTAAAGCTTGGCACTAATGATCTGTTAAGGATCGACGATGCTTTCAGCAATGGGCCACATTCTCTGAAGGATCTGCAAATGAATTATAATAAGCTAAGCAAAATAGAGAAATACACTTTTAGAAATTTGTCACAGTTAAACAGTTTGACCTTAAATGACAATCAGATTTCAGAGATCGAAGCCCAAGCTTTCGAAGGACTGAAGAATTTGACTTCTCTGTTTCTGTCATCAAACAAAATAACAGCTAAAACATTAACCAGATACCCGGATGTGTTCTCAGGCATGCCCAACCTCCAAAATCTGGATTTGTACGCCAACAGCATTTCATTTGCAGATAATAAATTGAAACACCCTCCTTTTAAGGATCTGAATCAACTCAGGGTATTGACCCTTCACAGTCAACGCCGTGGAATCGACAAAATACCCTCAAATCTGCTTCAAGGTTTATCCTCCATGGAAATGTTTTATGTTGGAAACACAAATCTCGGTCATTTAAATCCTGATACATTCAAGTTCAGCCCCCAGCTCTGGTTCTTGGATCTCTCCAAGAACGCACTGTCTGAAGACAACTCGATTCCGGCTGAGCTCTTCCACCCCATTTCGGGGCTAACCAAACTCATTCTTTCAAGAACGCAGCTTCGCTCACTAAATTTCCTGTTGAATGCAAATCTCTCCAGACTCTCGACCTTAAAAGCCCCAGGCAATGAGATCGACATGATCAACAAAACTCTGATTCAGTCACTGCCTCGACTAGAAGTCCTCGACTTGCAGAAAAACACCTTCACTTGCGACTGTCACAACGAGTTCTTCATTGAATGGGCCATGAAAACTAATTCTACTCAGGTGTTTTATTTTAACAGGTACACGTGTAGCTATCCTCGTTCCTTACGAGGCATGAGCTTGACAGCTTTCAATATCGAATCCTGCACCTTGAACATTGACTTCATCTGCTTTCTTTGCAGCAGTATTGTGGTCACTCTCACTCTCCTCTTGTCATTTGTCTGGCATTTTCTGTGCTATCAGGTGATTTATGCATACTACCTCTTCTTAGCCTTCCTTTATGACAGCAAGAAGAAGCAGACCGTTTCAACGATCCAGTACGACGCCTTCATTTCCTACAACAACGAAGACGAGCCTTGGGTAATGGAGGAACTCATTCCCAAATTAGAAGGAGAACAAGGCTGGAGATTGTGCCTGCACCATCGAGACTTTGAACCAGGAAGGCCAATAATAGACAACATCATTGATGGCATATACAGCAGCCGCAAAACCATCTGCCTGATCACTAGGAACTACCTGAAGAGCAACTGGTGTTCAAGTGAGGTTCAGGTGGCGAGCTATAGACTCTTTGCTGAGCAGAAGGATGTGCTGATCCTGGTGTTCCTGGAGGATATTCCCACACATCAGCTCTCTCCGCACCACAGGATGCGGAAGCTGGTGAAGAAACGAACTTACCTCCGCTGGCCCAAACCTGGAGAAGATACTAAGATCTTTTGGCAAAAGCTAAAAATGGCTTTAGAGACCAAAGAGGGTCATAACCTAGATAGTTAAATTCTGTGAGGGTATTATAACAATATTGCACAGAACACTATCACCTTTGAGAAAACTATGGTTTGAGAAAACTGTGGTACGAATTCTCTAGTATTGCACTGTGTCATATTTAAATTTTGTTGTAATTCTTTTAAGTGCAAATGCATCCATTATATGTAAAGTAGACTTTAGTAGATTATTATGCATTTTAATCTAGTGTTATAGTACTCAGGACCGGTCTAGTTTACCCAAAAATGAAAATAATGTCATTTATTACTCACCCTCATGTCATTCTACACCCGTAAGACCTTTATTAATCTTCGGAACACAAATTAAGCTATTTTAGTTGAAATCCGATGGCTCAGTGAGGCCTGCATAGCCAGCAATGACATTTCCTCTCTCAAGATCCATAAAGGTACTAAAAACATATTTAAATCAGTTCATGTGAGTACAGTGGTTCAATATTAATATTATAAAGCGACAAGAATATTTGTGGTGCGCCAAAAAAACACAAAATAACGACTTATTTAGTGATGGCCGATTTCAAAACACTGCTTCAGGAAGCTTCCGAGCATTATGAATCAGCGTATCGAATCATGATTCGGATCGTGTGTCAAACCGCCAAACTGCTGAAATCACGTGACTTCGGCGCTCCGAACCGCTGATTCGACTCGCTGATTCATTATGCTCCGATGCTTCCTGAAGCAGTGTTTTGAAATCGGCCATCACACATTTTTGGGTGAACTAACCCTTTAACACTTTCAGATGCCCAGAAAGGTACTAAAAACAGTCAATGAGACTACAGTGTTTCAACTTTAATATTTTGAAGCGACGAGAATATGTTTTGTGTGCCAAAAAATAAAATAAAATAAAAAACGACTTTTCAACAATATCTAGTGATGGCCGATTTCTCTGCTTTTGTTTCGAATCAGTGGTTCGGAGCACCAAAGTCACATGATTTCAGTAAACGAGGCTTCGTTACGTTATAAGTGTTTCAAAATTTCAATAGTTCAAGTGACCTTGGCTTTTTGATATGCGATCCGAACCACTGATTCAAAACAAAAGATTTGTAAAGCTTCAAAGCTTCATGAAGCAGTGTTTTGAAATCACCCATCACTACATATTGTTGAAAAGTCGTTATTTTGTTTTTTGGCACACAAAAAGTATTCTCGTCTCTTTATAATATTAAGGTTGAACCACTGTACTCACATGAACTGTTTTAAATCTGAAAACAGCATCTGAAAGTGTTAATGCTGGCAATGCAGGCCTCACTGAGACATCAGATTTTATCAAAAAATATCTTAATTTGTGTTCTGAAGATGAATGAAGGTCTTATGGGTGTAGAACGACATGAGGGTGAGTAATAAATGACATAATTTTCATTTTTGGGTGAACTAACCTTTTAAAGGTGCCCTAGAATCAGAATTTGAATTTACCTCGGCATAGTTGAATAACAAGAGTTCAGTACATGGAAAAGACATACAGTCGGGATCATTAATATGTATGACCCCAATATTTGCATAATGCCAGCCCATTCAACGCATTAGACAAGGAAAGGCAGTATTAACGTCTGGATCTGTGCACAGACAAGGTAAGCAAGCAAGAACAACAGCGAAAAATGGCAGATGGAGCAATAATAACTGACATGATCCATGATATCATGATATTTTTAGCGATATTTGTAAATTGTCTTTCTAAATGATTCGTTAGCATGTTGCTAATGTATTGTTAAATGTGGTTAAAGTTACCATCGTTTCTTACTGTATTCACGGAGACAAGAGCCGTCGCTATTTTCATTTTTAAACACTTGCAGTCTGTATAATTCATAAACACAACTTCATTCTTTATAAATCACTCCAACAGTGTAGCATTAGCCGTTAGCCACGGATCACAGCCTCAAACTCACACAGAATCAAACGTAACCATCTAAATAAATACTTTACTCACATAATTCGAAGCATGCATTCAGTATGCATGACGAACATCTTGTAAAGATCCATTTGAGGGTTATATTAGCTGTGTGAACTTTGTAAATGCGCTGTAATATAGTCGAGAGCTCGTGTGGCAGAGGAAGCGCATCTCTTAAAGGGGCCGTGCTGAAAAAATCAGTGCATAGTGAATGATGCTCCAAAATAGGCAGTTAAAAAAAAATAATTTAAACAAAAATCTATGGGGTATTTTGAGCTGAAACTTCACAGACACATTCAGGGGACACCTAGGACTTATATTACATCTTGTAAAAAAACAATCTAGGGCACCTTTAAGACCATTTCTTAAAGGTCTTGGTCTTGTCTAAGAGGACTCTGGATTTTGTTTCAAGACCGGTCAAGACCACAACTGCTGGGATATTATTACTAAACTGCCAGTGCATCGTCTGATTTATTTATTAAAGTAATTGATGTGATTGGATGTAAAACTTGCTGCTTCAGATGTAATCAGTAACATTTCTAATTTGATTTAGAAAGTAATGATTGATTGTGTCAAAAATGTCACCAAAATTAATACAAATGCTCACAAAAAATATTGTTGCAAAAAATACTTGTATGAGATCTGGATTTTTGTATTATATCGTAATATAATAATCAATATCACAACAGCAAGAGAGCTGTATTTACAAATTTGAGCATGATTGCATTCATGCTTTTATACAAACATTCAATCATTTTTTTTAAACATTATTCTCAATGTTATTTATGCATTTTTAATTGAACTGCTGTGCAAAGATGAATTTTGTTGTAAATTATTTCATTTGATTTTTAACAGTTATATAGTGTCTTATTCTAATTATATTTATTGATTAAAAACAAGTAATTTCTCATTTCAAGTCATGTCTCTTTTCTCTGAATCTTTGTGAATTTAAGGAGTGCTGGTCTGGTTTTGGTCTTGACTCGGTTTTGACCCCTCAAAATCTTGGTCTTGTCTTGGTCTCAACACACATTGGTCTTGGTCTTGCCTACAACACTATTTTACTCACGAAATTCAGCACTATTTGCTTGGTGAAATGAGCATTGTACTATCACTGCATGCAACTGTTCAAAAGATTTTTTTTTTAAGTCCCTTATGCTCACCAAGGGTACATTTATTTGATCAAAAATACAGTAGAAAAGTAATATTGTGAATAAAATATTCTGTGTAAATATATTTTAAAATATAATTTATTCCTATGATGGCAAAGCTGAATTTTCAGCTCCAGTCTTCAGTGTCACGTGATCCTTTAGAAATCATTCTAATACAGATTTGCTGCTCAAGAAACATTTCTTATTATTATAAATGTTGAAAACAGTTGTGCTGCTTAATACTTTTGTGGAAAATTCGATTTTTTTTTTTTCACGATTCTTTGATGAATATAAAATTCAAGAGAATAGCATTTGTCTTTCATCGAAATCTTTTGTAACAATGTAAAAGCTTTACTGTCACTTTTGATTAATTTAATTCATCCTTACTGAATAAAAAAAAATCCTTTAAAAAAAAGTTCACAAACCCCCAACTTTTGAACAGAGTGTATATATAATTTGCATATTTTTTTGTATTTTAAATAAATACCATAATATAGACCTTATCTTAAAACATTTTATGACTCAGCAATATCCTTAGTCAGCACAAGAAGATCTCAGTATGGGGTCACTGTGGGCTGATGTTTGGCCCACACACTGGACCCCCTGTTAGCTGGACACGGGGGTGGAAGTGATCAAGGGATAATGGCCCTTTCTCTAATTTCATCAAGCCAACATCATATAAGACCCTCTGTGATGTCCATGGAAAGCAGGTAAAGTCTATAACTTTTGCATGATGCAAGCAAAAATACAAAAAATTGTCTGTTTAGAGAAAAATACTCTCACAAGAGTTATGTTAGTTATGCATTACCAGAAATCTACCATATAAAACACCACTGAAACCTTGCAGCTCAAATAAAATACATTTTAAACCGCAGAAACCACAAGTTTGTCATCAAAAACACAAATAAGTAGACGTATGCCTTTAAACCATCCAGATTGTCTTGCCACATGTAAATGCATTCCCAGCTAACAGGGAACATTCCTATAACTTTCACTAACATTATGTAAAAAAAAAAAAAAAAAATGTCTTGATACATTAAAAAAACTGGACGTTTTCAACATTTAAAAATCATTCAGAAATAACGTTTTCATAACTTAAAGGATTAGTTCACTTTCAAATGAAAATTTCCTGATAATTTACTCACCCCCATGTCATCCAAGATATCCACGTCATTCTCTCACGTAGAACGCTTTAAAGCTTCAATGAAACTGTAATTTTGACCTTGAAGTCCATTATAAGGAGAATAATCCTGGAATGTGTTCATCAAAAACCTTCATTTCTTTTCGACTGATGAAAGAAAGACATGAATATCTTGGATGACATGGGGGTGAGTAAATTATCAGGAAATTTTCATTTGAAAGTGAACTAATCCTTTAATGGGAATGTTAGCAAAACATTCTAAGAACATTTTTGTTAGCTGGGTTACTGTTTTTTCTTTCAAACTGATGAATGATTAAAACAACATTTTCTGTGGTAATCTGTTGATAAAGCAACTTGTTTAACATTCCTTAAACACAAGTTATAGCAGTGTGGGAAGAGAACAGAGGGTTACAGGAGTAAAGTCAGCTTTTCTGTCTCCTGTCTTTCTGACCTTTGAACCCAGTGAGTGTCCAGCAGAAGCTGACATGTTCTGAAGGATGTCTATACATTCATTGCTCCACGCCTCCACATTGTCTTCTATTGTCCATGTCCCAGCATGTGTCCTCTGGACTTTACAGGGGAAGCTATTATGCTAATCGCTAATGTGTTACAATTACAATACTGTTGACTAGCCCAGAACCTTAGTTTTTTAATAAACTTCTTACCAATAATATGCGTGTTGTTGCAATTAGTGTTCTATTTCTAACGAAGGAACTATTGTTCATTGAAAGAGCCAGAACATGAGCACTTCAGAACATCACAGTCTCAACATTTATCTAAACATTTACAGTCATATATTTGTAGATTTGAAATCTGGTACTTAGTGTAGTTCAAAAGTCTGAAACCACTAGTGAAAATGCATTTGCATTTTTATTTTTTTTTAAATCATTTTCATTGATGATAAATTGGAAGCATTACAATTTTTACTGAAAAGTTTAATTTAAAAAAGGAAAAATTGTAGTATTTGATAAGCGGCCTAGTACTGCAGAGTTTTATAGAAGTTTTGTTATATATATATATAACAAATTATACACACACACACACACTGATCAGGCATAACATTATAACCACTGACAGGTGAAGTGAATAACACTGCTTATCTCTTCATCACGGCACCTGTCAGTGTTATATTAACACTTATATTACACCGTGTCTACACCAGACGCAAGAGGTACAATGCGACGTGACAAAAGACAATAGAATCCATTATAATCAGTGATGTTGTCTACAGTGGATGCGGCACGACACGAGCGACAAATCTCCCACAGTAAATTGTTGCCTCAATCTTTTTATGATGTTCTGACATGAAGGACAAATGCTTTTGGGTGAATTCAGGTTGATTGGGACACTTTTTGTCCCAATAAACCTGAATTCACCCTAGCTGTTGCGACGTAAGCGACAACGGTCACGTCTGGTGTAGACACAATGTTAGGCAGCAGGTGAACATTTTGTCCTCAAAGTTGATGTGTTCGAAGCAGGAAAAATGGGCAAGCATATGGATTTGAGCGAGTTTGACAAGGGCCAAATTGTGATGGCTAGACGACTGGGTCTCCAAAACTGTAGATCTTGTGGGGTAGTCCGGTCTGCAGTGGTTAGTATCTATCAAAAATGGTCCAAGGAAGGAACAGTGGTGAACCGACGACAGGGTCATGGGTGGCCAAGGCTCAATGAGGCACGTGGGGAGCGAAGGCTGCCCCGTGTGGTCCGATCCAACAGACGAGCTACTGTAGCTTGAATTGCTCAAGAAGTTAATGCTGGTTCTGATGGAAAGGTCTCAGAATACACAGAGCATCAGTTTGTTGTGTATGGAGCTGCATAGCTGCAGATCAGTCAGGGCGCCCATGCTGACCCCTGTCAACCACCGAAAGCGCCAACAGTGACACGTGAGCATCAGAACTGGACCATGGAGAAATGGAAGAAAGTGACCTGGTTTGATGAATCACGTTTTCTTTTACATCACGTGGATGGCCGGCTGCGTGTGCGTCGCTTACCCGGGGAACACATGGCACCAGGATGCACTATGGGAAGAAGGCAAGCCGGTGGATGCAGTGTGATGCTTTGGGCAATGTTCTGCTGGAAAACCTTGGGTCCTGCCATCCATGTGGATATTACTTTGACACATACCACCTACTTAAGCATTGTTGCAGACCATGTATAGCCTTTCCTGGAAACGGTGTTCACTGGTAGCTGTGGCCTCTTTCAGCAGGATAATGCGCCCTGCCACAAAGCAAAAATGGTTCAGGAATGGTTTGAGGAGCACAACAATGAGTTTGAGGTGTTGATTTGGCCTCCAAATTCCCCAGATCTCAATCCAATCGAGCATCTGTGGGATGTGCTGAACAAACAAGTCCAATCCATGGAGGCTCCACCTCGCAACTTACAGGACTAACATCTTGTTGCAGATACCAAAGCACACATTCAGGGGTCTAGTGGAGTCCATGCCTCAACGGGTCAGGGCTGTTTTGGCAGCAAAGGGGACCAACACAATTATTATTAAGGTGGTCATAATGTTATGCCTGATTGTTGTGTGTGTGTGTGTGTGTATATATATATATATATATATATATATATATATACACACTCTAAAAATTGCTGGGTTAAAAACAACCCAAGTTGGGTTGAAAATGGACAAACCCAGTGATTGGGTTGTTTTAACCCAGCAGTTGGGTTAAATGTTTGCCCAACCTGCTGGGTAGTTTTACTTAACAACTATTGTTTAAAAATTACAGTATTCCTTACTTAAAATGAACCCAAAATATCTTGAAAATTAACATTTATTAATATGTTTAATAAATGAACATTTTAATTTAATTTTAGATTCATTTTAAGTCAGCCATATAGTCATTTTCAAACAATAGTTGGGTTAAATAAAACTACCCAAGAGGGTTGGGCAAACATTTAACCCAACTGCTGGGTTAAAACAACCCAATCACTGGGTTTGTCCATTTTCAACCCAACTTGGGTTGTTTTTAACCCAGCAATTTTTAGAGTGTATATATGCTCACCAAGGCTTAATTTATTTGATCAAAAATACAATAAAAACAGTAATATTGTGAAATATTTTTACAATTTAAAGTAACTGTTTTCTATTCTAACATATTTTAAATTAAATAATTTTTAATTAAGTGCAAAGCTGAATTTTCAGTATCATTACTCCAGTCTTCAGTGTCACATGATCCTTTCGAATGATTTACTGCTCAATTAACATTTCTTTATCTTCACTTTGCACAAGGAGCGACCCAATACTGTATAATACTATACAAAATAAATAAATTTCATTTTTTTGCATATTTTCCTATTATTTCTTTTCTGAACCTGAACTGGACTTTCAGAACCACTGGCAGTTTCAGTAATAAATCAGTACTTGTTTTCTTCACTGTCAAAGACACTGAAACCTTTTGCAGTCATGCACTTGCTTCATTAAGAAATGAATCCCCAGGGTGCTGTGTTAAGTAGTTTAGTTTCCATGGAAAAAAAACAAAACAAAAAACAATCTGTAATCACATGCTAGAGAAGTCATGTGAGAAGAGGAAAGGAAATGGCTTCACCTGTTCACTTCCTAAAAGTGAACTCAGATGATACTTGAATGCCCTTTGACCAGTGAGACAACAAGGGAAATAGACCTAATGGGGCATGGAAAACAAATACACACCCTTTTATTGCCCATCTCTTTCTCCACCCCTCCTTCACACCTCTGAGTTTCCATTAGTGTGTGTGGACATATTTTCTATGCAAAGTGTGGCCTTACTTTCTGCTATTGCAAATTCTTTCTCAAAGAAATAAACACGTCATCATTGTCTTAACCTAATAAAAATGAGCACTAAAGCCAGGAGGTATTCTTCAAAAAATGTATTATTCATCGATTTAAACAAATATAAATATGATTGAGGTGATTCAAAAACTTATATAAAAAAGCCTTTAGGCAGTTATACACATTCTCATAATATTAGCTACAATGGAGTAGTGTGAAATCAATCCCTGAGAAGCAATTATATTTGTAGCATCTTTTGGGATCTCTTTTATGTGCAAGCCCATGCATTGAAATGGAAAGACCACTTTGATGTTGTGAAAAATGTGAATTTACACAATAATGTGATGATTTTCTTTCAGAATTCGGGATACATTTCAAATCTCAAACATGCGTGTGGAAAACAAAATCTCATCTGTGATCGACTGACTATTTTTGTTGTTGTCGTTGTTGCTTTGCCTGAAAAGTTGACCTTGTGTTTCATAACAAACCATGTTTCCTCATTAAATCGTATGTACAGTATCATTGAAGGTTTCATCACCTAAAACCGATGGGTGTGAAAGCTTCGGCTCAGTATTCAATCGTCTTAGCAAGTTCTCGCCAGTTTGTTCTGTCATCCATTATGGCTTAAAGCTGTAATATATCAATAATTATTCTTCATTTTTTTGCAGAATCCAGAGGCAGTGCTGCTCCTATTGTTTCTCCATGCTGACAGGTTACCAACATAACTGAGAAACGCAGAGGTCACGGACTGCTGTTGCTAAGCTGCCAAGGAAGTTCTCGCTTCGGTGCGTTTGTTCACCAGGCCTGCAATGGACACTGCAGTGACGACAGAGAGTATTGATTATCCATCATGACCACAATATATGCACAGTTTATGTACAGAGAGAGAAATAACGACATTGACCACTTTATAAAAAATGTATCCACCTTATTTTGCAATGCGGAAGTAAGCTATTTTATGTGTATGTGCGAGACTTCAGATTCATTAGCCAACATAAGTAAATAGCTAGAAAAATAATAAACAAACCAGTGTTTATGTATACGATAAAAAGTAAAAAAAAAAAAAAAATCCTCACACATTCAAGTTACAAATGGCTGCACTCGCTCTTATGTTTCAAATAAGGTGGATAAAAAGTACCAGAAACTGAAGTTTGACCTGCTTGCTGGAGCCCAGGTGTGTGATGGTGCTGGTGTCCATGGTCGTATATCGAGATGGATGGGAAAACTGGGCAGCTTCTTGTTTGGGAGAGTACACTGAAAAAGACAGGTGAAATGTGAGTTTTTTGCACATCACAATATGTTCTGCATTAATAGGCACTGGTAATTACTGTGCGACTGTGTGAAGGGCTGCTGGGAGAGGTGAGCTGTGGTCAGCTGCGTCAGGCTGGTGTTCTGTGGGAACTGCATGGGCTGCAGGGTAGTGAGTCCAGACACGCTGTTGATGACTGGCACGCTCTGAGACTGAGGAGATGCCAGACCTGGCAAAACATGAAAAACCGTGTCAAAGCCATAACTTATTGGTCAAATTGTTCTAAAAGATTTGAAAATGAAAAGGATTTAAATAATAGTAATCCTTGTGGGCACACACACACACACACACACACACACACACACACACACACACACACACACACACACACACACACACACACAGACTTCCATTGATTTTACATCAGGTCAAGGATATTTTCTATCACCTAACCCAACCCCTACTCCTAAACCTACCCATCATAGCAACATGTGCAAAACACTAGATTTAAATAAAAACTTCCTTTGGCTGATATATAAACCTTTTTAAAGGTGATTCTTTTCGTCGACTGAGAATCCAAAGACTGTTACTGAGTTTTTGAAATGAGCGCATGCGTAAGAACAACCCCCCTCCTTCACGGCTCATTTCTCAGTAGCTAGCTATAAACGTGTTTATAAGATCTAACTATATCTGAAACTTAATCAGACTGTTGCTCCTGCTATCAAAACATTGCTCTGTTTTAGAATCTCGACCATTACTGCACGGCAACAGTCTCAGCCAATGATGTGAGTTTGGGGGTGTGGCTATCTGTTTGCTGAACAATAGAAGGAGGGGGGAGTGTTTGGAGAACCTGTTTGAATTATTTTTGAAATTCCATTTGATAACTAATAAGAAAAAAGTACATTAGTGGTTCTTAAACTTTTCAGGCCAAATACCACCTTTCATCCATTTTATATTACATTATACATTATATATATATATATATATATATATATATATATAAATAATGTAATATAAAATACTATTATGTATTTACTATTACTGTTCACTTTTATGGCCGGTTTGAATTGTTCCCCCCCCAATAATGTAATTATACAGTGGAAAAAAAAAATATACAGGCACCATTATGCCATCAAGAAATACCTGAAATATAGTCACTGTATTATTTTC